>NC_083591.1:8396736-8511736 GCF_027579695.1 Neoarius graeffei | reverse complement strand
ACACAGACAAGCGCACAAAATGAAATCACACACTCCTCCTTACAGCTAAAAGAGGAGGTAGTCTTGGCTTTGTATAAAGAGACAGTTCCTGCTTTGTGAGCGCAGCTCCTGCAGTAGCCCCCGTTTACAGTGTGTGTGTCCCATCATGGGGGTGGGTCTTGTGACTTGTGATGCATGTGAAATAGTGCCATGTACTGCACCATAGGTGACCTAGAGAAAGAAAGAAAGAAAGAAAGAATGCAATGAAACACAGCGCTGCGAAATACTCAAATCTGATTGGTCAAAAAGTGTGTGCTTACAAGAAAATGATCAATGACAAGCTGGCCTGATGTGAACCAGAGTTATGTTATGACCCCGTAGTTGATTAATTTCCCATAACAACATGCCCTGTAGTCATTTATTCCTCTTATGACCATCTCATCTCATCTCATTATCTCTAGCCGCTTTATCCTGTTCTACAGGGTCGCAGGCAAGCTGGAGCCTATCCCAGATGACTACGGGCGAAAGGCGGGGTACACCCTGGACAAGTCGCCAGGTCATCACAGGGCTGACACATAGACACAGACAACCATTCACACTCACATTCACACCTACGGTCAATTTAGAGTCACCAGTTAACCTAACCTGCATGTCTTTGGACTGTGGGGGAAACCGGAGCACCCGGAGGAAACCCACGCGGACACGGGGAGAACATGCAAACTCCACACAGAAAGGCCCTCGCCGGCCACGGGGCTCAAACCCGGACCTTCTTGCTGTGAGGCGACAGTGCTAACCACTACACCACCGTGCCGCCCACGTCATACTTTTTATCCATTTACAGTCGCATTTAAGTTTGTAGACTGTCCAAAAAACAAGTTCGGACCTGTAACCACTTGCGATCTAGTAGCTATAACAGCTATAAACAATTGTTCCTTCACTTTCTTTAGAAGTTATAAGACAAAAAAAATGTCGTTGGTGGTAGCCAAGAAACCATAAAACCATAAAGGTAAAGAACGACACATTGTACTTTTATCCATTTAGAGTTACATTCGATGTTGTGGAATGTCCGCAAAACAAGTTCCTGTTATCGCAAAGGTTATAGTAGCTGTAAACAGTCATTGCTTCACCAGGCTCTCTTTTTTTCCCATCTCTCTTGTAAAGGTGATGATACACGGGGCGAATTTTTGAGTAATGTTGCTGGGCAACCAGGTGAGACACGGCAACTAATTAAGGCAACGGACAATCAGATAAGAGCAGCTCACACACACAAAAAAAAAAAATCATGAGCTGCCCATTACTTTTAACTTCACACAAGAGATCTAACATTATCCCTACATAGCTAGCGATAACTTTCACCTATGTTAGAAAAAACATCGCTAGTTCGCTAAATCCTATTCAGTCTCTATGGAGCGGTGGCTAGCTAACGGTGGTTTAAACGTAGCTGAAAAAAATCATTGTCTTCACCACTTTGGGTTTACACAGAACAACTTACCAGCATAAAAAGCTGTAAGTCGTCTCTCTTTTTCTTTGCGCCACTGCCGGAAACGCCACCCTCTTTGTTGAAAATTTCAGAAGGTGGTCATGTGATTCACTGCTAGCACTCTGATTGGATGATCTTAAAAAGTTGCCCAGATAGAAATTACGTTGCCTGGTCTCAATGGGAAAATGTCGAAGCATAGCAACATGGTTCAAAATGTTGTCCCGTGCATCATGACCTTAAGTTAATCAGCAAAATGTAAAGTTACAGCTTTACCTTTGACTGTTACAAAGCGCTGACGCCGGAGACTCATCTCATCTCATTATCTCTAGCCGCTTTATCCTGTTCTACAGGGTCGCAGGCAAGCTGGAGCCTATCCCAGCTGACTACGGGCGAAAGGCGGGGTACACCCTGGACAAGTCGCCAGGTCATCACAGGGCTGACACATAGACACAGACAACCATTCACACTCACATTCACACCTACCGTACGGTCAATTTAGTGTCACCAGTTAACCTAACCTGCATGTCTTTGGACTGTGGGGGAAACCGGAGCACCCGGAAGAAACCCACGCAGACAACATGCAAACTCCGCACAGAAAGGCCCTCGCCGGCCACGGGGCTCGAACCCAGACCTTCTTGCTGTGAGGCGACAGCGCTAACCACTACACCACCGTGCCACCCCTACGCCGGAGACTCCTTGTACAAATTTGACATAAAATCTTCACCATATCATCATATTATTAAATAACAACACACATTTTTAATTATTAGGCCTCAATAAAAAACGAGAAAACATTGCTAAATCGGTGTTAAAGTTCATTCAACTTGAAATCAAATAGAGATCCGGGTCAAATCGGATATTTATCCCGTCTCCAAAAAAGAAGAATTTTAAAATGAATAAACACTTCCTAATAGTTTTCCAATCGCAAACATGTTAACCTGGTGTCAGTTTCACCTTGTTATAACCCTTGTCAAAGCTGATATTAGTCCTTGTTAAAGCAGAAGGAAAGGCTGATCTGTAGTCAGCAGTATAATGTGTCCACACTGTCAGGTCGAAGGGTGGATCAGGTCAATTCCACACACTGCCACACTCAATTAGCCATTTTGCTGCCACTTCTAAATAAGCATTCTCACTTCCACTTCATTAGAGCAGACGGCCATCTCAGTGTGGAGCTCGGCTCACGTTGTGCAGTGGGCGTTCGGCACAAACACGCCCTCGCACACTCGCGTGCACCCGGCCTACACACTGAGAGCTGAACATGCACAAATATACCAATTACAGGGGAGAAAATCAGTACAAACACCCACACACACACACAATCTAAACACCCCGAACGAAGCATGCACGTACCGTAGATGTACTGCAGATAAGTAGGAAATAAATACAGGGTGTACCAAAAGTCTACATACATAGTGGAAATTATTAACACTTTTTTTTTTCCGCACTCACTACTCACTATATAGTGCTGTCTGAATGCATAGTGAGAATTATTACACCCTATATAGTGGATTCATAGTATCCCATAATGCATCGTGAAAAGCAGTGTACAGCCGATGGTCATTAACCAAGCAATATATACCATCATGCATTGCGGTGGCGCTGAAAGAAAAGCTGTTTCATAAGGATCGTTAAGTATTTTAGATTGAGTATAGCAGCAGTAGTTTGTTTTTCCTGATGACGACGGGCACGAGATAAATTTATAAGTTGTAGCGTGAAAATGGCAATGATATTGTAGCGTGTTGGGGTGAACGGACGGAGGAAGAAACACATTATAAGAGAATAGAAAACGAGCTAAAATAGAACGAGAGATAAAATACAAGAGTGCAGAACGAGGAATTAATCAAAAGCCTCAAATTCGATTTAATAAAAGACAGCGGCGAAGAAGAAGAAAGTATTCAGCCTTGATTTAAAAGAACTGAAAGATGCAGCAGGCACAAAGTACTTTGTATTTATTAATGTGGGAAATACACTCAGTATAATATGTATTCGAGTCATTCTATAATTAGGGGTACATTTCATGTGAAGCAAAATCTCAAAATATCAGTATTCTTTTTCAATAAATAACCTATATGTTTCCATGGTATATACCCTCAAGTTCCTAAACAAATTAATTGCCAAGCTTAATCTGAAATTACTTTTAAAATATTTTAATGAAAATGAACATTTGATTGTTTATTTTGTCAACCGTGTTACGGACAAATGTGATGTCATCTTAAACATATATAAAAATACTACACATTTGTTTGAAAGTGCTTAAGTCCATTAACAAGATGTTTTTAATTAATCTGTACAACTGTTCTGGAAAATATGAATTTTGAGCTTCATAAATAGGATTTGATGGTTCACTGTGATGCAGAATGACACTTTTTTCAACATAAATCCTTGTTACGTCGAATTTAGAGTTGTTCTCCCTCCTTATACAAGACTTCCCTATCCAGAGATAATCCCCAATCTTTTATTTTACAGTTCATCAAACACATAAGAGATTTATAGCACAAAAAACACTTGCAACACAGTTGACAGGCAATGTAACACAATTGACGGGAGTAATGCAAGGCTGACACTTGCACGATTCCGTGGCACGCATTGGCACGACTCGAGTCGTGCCAGTGCGCAAACTAATCGTAAACTGGCGTGAAGTGTGCGTAAACCCGTCGTGACTGCGTGCCATGTCGGGACGAAAATTTTGAAATGTTCAAAATTTTGGTCACGACAAAATTTCGTGACCGGATCGTGAACTATGCGCAAACTGTTCGTGATCTTGTCGTGAACTCGTCGGGACGATGCGGGAGGATGCGTGCCAGTGCGTGGAAGTGCGCACCATGCCACGACTGTCACGAACTGCCACGAATAGTTCACGAACAGCTCACGTCGAGTTCACGAGTAGTTCACGACATGTTCACGAATTGGTGCGCGTCGCAGCGTGGCCGTGCCTTCCCACTGACACGGTCACGCATTGATGGCACGAGCAGTTCACGACTAGTTTACGCACTTCACGAACAGTTTGCGCATGGTACAAGCAGTTCACGACGAGTTCACGAGCAGTTCACGACTACTGCGCGACAGTGGCGCTCGCGTCGGTGCGGGGGTATATATAGGGCTTCCCGGACACTTCTCGCCATTCGCAATTTTTTTTCTTGCTTTTTTCTTTAATGTCTTTTATTTTCTATTCCTTCATGACTTTTTTTGGGGGGGGAGTTTCGTTTGTTTTATTTCAAAAATGGAACAACTGTGGATGCAGCTCATGAAGCTACTACCATTCTTTCTTGCCAAGGGACAGCACCAGCAGGGGACATGTAGTAATGTGACAGGTAGTCTCGCTGATCCTTTGCATCCTTCTGGGTATGATGGCCGGTTAGAGGCAGCA
Source organism: Neoarius graeffei (assembly GCF_027579695.1). NCBI lineage: Eukaryota > Metazoa > Chordata > Actinopteri > Siluriformes > Ariidae > Neoarius > Neoarius graeffei. The sequence continues at coordinate 8,506,910 of NC_083591.1, read as the reverse complement.
GTCCCTGCAGGTGTCGGTCAATCCTCCATCCACCAGGGATCAGATCATGTGTGTTCGGATCTTCGCGGTCCACTTCTGAAATTGCGTGTGGGTATCTGATGAGGATGAGGTTGTGCATGACACAGGCGTGCCCAAGTCGGCACGACACCGTCCGAATTGCGCAAACTCGTCGTGCCAATGCGGAAAGTGCGTAAACTATGTGCAAACTATGCGTGAACTCGTCGTGCCAGTTCGTGAATGTGGACGGGCACGCATTCGTGAACTCGTCGTGAACTATGCGTGAACTAGTCGTGAACAGTGCGGGAGCCTCCCAGTTCGTGCCCCAAAATGGCACGACTTGCCACGACAAAATCGTGGCCAAAAGTCGTCCAAGTGTCAGCCTAGGGTAACACAGTTGACGGGGCAGAAGAACAAGAGGACACTTTTTAGGATAAAAAGAGCTTTTTATTGTTTTAAATTTAACTACAAATAAGCTGATGAATTCAGGTGAACTGTACAAACAACATTTAGACACAATTTCAGAGAAATGTAGCTTATTTAACAAACTGAACATATTAAATCATTCTGTTTGTTTGTCTGTCAATATGAAGATTAAGTGACAAAAACATCCTCCTCCTCAACTGTGTCATAGCTGACGGGTAACACAGTTGACGGTAACACAGTTGACATTTCGGCCATTTTTAGAGTGTCGCGCTAACTGCAGACCTCAGAGCTTTCACTACAAGACCTTAATCAATTCATATTTTTATTATCTTTAGCTGTATACTTTGTAAATACAATTTCTAAATCAGGTTTATATGAATATGTTGACAACACAGTTGACAGACAATTAACCCTCTCTAGGACTATACAACAGTATTGATGAAAATATTGAAGAGGTGAACTCAAAACTTACCACACGGTCTTCAAATTTCCCACCAAAGAGGATATGACATCACATGATGTTGGTCACATGACTTAGGACCAAACCATTTGCCGATTTATGGGGGAGGGGTTTCAGTGGGTAACACAGTTGACATAAGTTTCTCGGACGCACACAAAATTCTTCATTTAATTTATAATATAAAGCATTTTAGGCTTTTAAACACTTTTGTCATATTATAATAATTACCATGAATAAATATTTGTAAAAACTTTAAACAAAACCCTTTTTTTTTAATGTAAATATGAAGACCAAACCTGACATTTGGAAAATCGGACAGCATAAAAACACCAAATTCCAGTATTATATATGCATTTTTGCAGAGTAAAATGATGTAATTTGTTGACTTTTTGTATTATATAAAAGAGAAATGTGTGCTAATGTACAAAAGATCACTGGCTGAAGTTAATAGTTAGTGAAATTGACAAATACAGCACATGGACTTGAGATGTACCCCTAATTATAGAATGACTCATTTATCACAACAAATACATGCATGTATTTATTATTTTGAAAACCCACCAGCCGACTGATCTGGCACGTTTTAATTGTGCGACAGTAATGACGTAAATAACAGCACAGTGGAGTAGTGTCCAAAAGTGTTTTTTTTACCAATGAGCTCACTATATAGTTCTCTATATAGAATTCCCTAGATAGTGAGTAGGGATTAGTGAATGAGTGCGTGATTTCGGACACATCTACAGTCTCTCCGACTCCTAATGAAGTCGTGTTAATACATCTGCTGCTATGCATGTAATTACACCAGTGTTGTAGTTGAGTCACTAAACCTCAAGTCCGAGTCAAGTCCAAGTCATTAAAGAAAATTTCAAGTCGAGTCAACTATTGATCCGAGTCGAGTCCGAGAACAAGACTCCAACCGCACCATTTGACGGTGGCTGTTGCTACTTTTATGTGAAACCGTCTCTGCTACTGTGCAGTGGTGTAGTGGAGATTTTTAAAGTGGGGGTACGCGATTCGTGACGTCATCAATTTGATATCATGTCAGAAGCGGTAGCCTTTGTTTGGTCGCCTATGTTTGGTACGAATGATTTGTATAAATGTTACGCTCTTTTAACAACACAAGAGGGCACAAGAAGACACTTTTTTTCAGACATTTTTATGTGTGCAATTTTCATTCGTGTTTGTCAGTACAGCCCAACTGTTATGGCGAAAAGCCGCGGTTTATTTTGTCTCCAATAAATATGCCGAAATGGCTAAAGAGGAACAAATTCGCCTTCTCCTTCCGCATGCATCGTCGTAGACAGCGCCACTCTGCTGCTGGAACTCAACATAAACCTTGCATAGGTTTAACATGGACTATCAGGCGTGAAGCCAAAATATTGGAAATTATGATACACAAACACCTTTGTTCATGTTCGATTCATGCTCATTTGAGCCGAGCTGCATTCGGAATTCGATATTTTTACTAGCCTACTTACTGCCGTGGCAACAGCTACAGCATGTGTCCAGAAGTTCAAAAAAAGTCACGTCACTCACTCACATCGCATACAAACCAGCAATGGGCTGAAATTTATTATAAAAGGCACCAATCGAATAAATCAAGCATTTAGTCTGGCGCGATTGAGGCACCTTCGTATACAAAATACATGACATGCAGCCATTAAAATGGCGGAGTCAACCGTTTACATAATTCTAATATCTCGGCTGCGTTTAGAATGCATTCTACTTTGCGTCGCTATGTTTTACGTAACATTCGATTGGGGGGGCATTGATGATGAGCACAAAGGCACATGTCACTTACTGTAGAGCGTATAAACTCAGGCCATTGAATGACAGTTTTTTTTTTTGAATCTCACCTCGGGAGAAGTGGGTGGACAGCGTACCCCCGCGTACCACGCCCACTACACCCCTGCTACTGTGTCGGACTAACGTTCCTGCTCGACTGCGCCATTTTAGTTAACAGGCTACAGATAAAAAGCTTGTTCATTGTTCAGCAAGCCCCGCCCACTATCAACAGGGCAAATAACATGACAGAGGGTTAACACTAGCTAGTTCATCGCTCAGCAAGCAAGCCCCGCCCACTATCAACAGAGCAATGAACATAGCGTGTCACTTCCTTCTCTGGGTGGAGTCTTGCCAAATGACGATCGAAGTTCGAGGTCGTCCCCGTCGTCTCCTCGATAGTTCTTCTACATATGGAACACACAGCAGTGCATTTTTTCCCACTGCACGAGAAGTCTGTATAAGCAAAGCGGACAATCCTAGAGGCGTTCTCTCCGGGCATTTTAGCGCCGTTAACGTTAGTTTGCTCCTGAACATGATGCACGAACAGGTGAATGTGCAATTGTCTTGCACGAAATTAGTATAAAAATGAATGTAGATATAAATATCTTGTGCAAAAATAAAGAAAAAACAAGTCCTTGTCTCCAATTTACGAGTCCGAATGCAGTTAATGCACGAGTCCTAGTCATCAGTGCTCACGTCCAAGTCAAGTCATGAGTCCTTAAAATTAGGGCACGAGTTGGACTCGAGTCCGAGTCCTGGACTCGAGTACTACAAGCCTGAATTACACTTTGAATGTGTTCCTTTAGATGATCTGTAGTCATAGCTGTAGCTGTTGCAAGGTTGAGACCAGCAGATCACTGAAATGGTGTTTTTTTGTATCTGTATTAGGAAGGGCAGATTTGAGGATCATAGATGGAAAGCTTGGTATTTCTTGTCACAAATTTGAGCAAGTATGCTAAGTAACCTGTGGGATCCTGAGATCTCTGTAGAACACCCTGTGCTTTCCCCATGTCCCTGTGGGTTTCCTCGGGGTTCTCTAGTTTCCTCCTATCTCCCAGAAAACATGCTGGTTGGTTGAATGGCCATGCTAAGTTGCCCCTAGCTGTGACCAAGCTTGACCAATAAGCTACCACCACACCTTGTTCTGCACCTTATTATGGCAAGTGGTTTACCTCCAAATCTTTTTGTTGGTGGTGTTAAAGTTACAGCCTTATTACATCCTCAGTGATGTGCTTTATTGCAGTTTACGTTGTATTCACAGGTGCAGCCTGGTTGGTAAATCTCATTAGCATAGTTTTGCTTGAATGTCTGGCTTGAGATATTGAATCTGTGTCCAATTTGCTAACTTGTCTTGTACAACTAAAGACCTGAATTAAAAAGGCCTACAACATTTCTCCAAGGGATATTTATATAAAGAGTAAATACATCTTTACATTAGGGTGGTGTTCATAGGGCTACATAACAGTCATGACAACTAACAAGCACGCATAGCCATGTGTAAAGGCTTATTAGAATAAATATCAGCTGTCATAAAGATTCTATCAGTGTTAATGTCAAGAAGTAATGGCTAACTGAAGTGACATATCGTGTTATAAGGACTGGAGTGACAGCTGACTTTGTAGCATAATGCACTTTGCGTAATGCCAATGTCACAAAATGTTTCTAATGCGATCATTTTAACTATCTATGGCATTGTCATGACCGTTACAAACAGTTTTTGACCCTTTTAGAGCAGTGAGTTTAATTTTACTATTTATGAGCTTTCTGTGGAAAGTTATGACAACTTCATGACATGGAATTAAAGTGCCATTCCACCATTGGATGTATTCTTTGGCATAAATTACAATATATTTTATGACAACATGACTAGACAGAGAAATCTTTTAGCTTCAAAATTATATATCAAACATAATTTTTTGACAATGACAAGTATATTAATTTTGCGACCAAAGTCACCTACCCTTTTAATTTCCACACGGTAGTGAAACGTGATGTCATCGGCAGGTTCCCCTTCTTGTGTACCACGTGTCGGTCTATTTTTAGACCAGGAAACCCCCAAAGTGAGAGAGTCATTTCTCCTCATACAGTATATGGGGGCCAAAAAAATTGCGAAAAATTTTGAGTTAATCTTTCAGTTAGCTAGATTTATTGATATTAGCTAGATTTATTGGTATTATTTTTATCGCGTTCTATCCGCCATTGCTGATAATATGTGCCACGTCACACGTCACGTGGTACACAAGAAGGGGAACCTGCTGATGACATCACGCGCGGAAATTAAAAGGGAAGGTGACTTTAGTCGCAAAATTAATATACTTGTCGTTGCCAAAAAATTATGTTTGATATATCATTTTGAAGCGGTGGCACGGTGGTGTAGTGGTTAGCGCTGTCGCCTCACAGCAAGAAGGTCCGGGTTCGAGCCCCGGGGCCGGCGAGGGCCTTTCTGTGTGGAGTTTGCATGTTCTCCCCGTGTCCGCGTGGGTTTCCTCCGGGTGCTCCGGTTTCCCCCACAGTCCAAAGACATGCAGGTTAGGTTAACTGGTGACTCTAAATTGAGCGTAGGTGTGAATGTGAGTGTGAATGGTTGTCTGTGTCTATGTGTCAGCCCTGTGATGACCTGGCAACTTGTCCGGGGTGTACCCCGCCTTTCGCCCGTAGTCAGCTGGGATAGGCTCCAGCTTGCCTGCGACCCTGTAGAACAGGATAAAGCGGCTAGAGATAATGAGATGAGATGAGATATCATTTTGAAGCTAAAAGATTTCTCTATCTAGTGATACCATTTATATATGTTGCCAAAATATATTGTATTTTATGCCAAAGAATACATCCAATGGTGGAATGGCACTTTAAGGCAACTATATTTTCTCAGCCCGGAAATTTGCATGAGTTTGGTTTTGAGACAACATTAACATTGCACTCCAAAGTCAGTTGCTGGAATATCAGTGTCATAAACTTAGTTGACATGTCAACTTGATAACAAATTTGACAAACCCAGTCAATATGACGGCTGATGCCAGTTCTAATAAGCTACTTAGATTTACCGGTATGTCCATTGTCATGAATGGTTTATGCATGTCTTATGTAGCCCTATGAACACTGCCCTTCTGTAAAACCACTAAAAGACACCTTGGGTTAAAAATATTGCTCCGATCTGCATCAATGCATTTGCAGCAAAGATTGTAACCTTTCATATGTCATTGATCCAATGACATACAGGCTGACCCCAGTGCTTCAGGTTGGCTAGCTTTTGCTGCATCATGCTTCCTGTTTGCCCTTCAAATGTTGCTTTGTGCTTTTGTCGTTATGTGTAAGACGAGACGAGACCAGATTCTGGCTCTGTGTCTAAGGCATAATCTGTGTACCTCTCCAACTGCATTCACTAACAGATTAGATGCTACTTATGGATTACAAAGCACTCTAACTGATCCGCCTTCTCCATTTTACAAGCCTTTGTAAGACCCAGTATTCTATACATGATACCTTTTGCGATAAATCTAACAAAAAGACTTTAGATCTGATCATCATCATCTTCATCATCATCATCAACCTGGCTGTCTCAGCATATTTCCCGCACTCAACATCCGCTAGATTCTGATGAACGCAGCGAAAAAAGACACACGATGTAAGAACACTTTCACGGACACGGATCATTGCCTTTCCAATAGGATACCTTGCCAATGACATGGAGATGTTCTATAAATTTGCTTCACCTTATAGCTTTTGCTCATTTAGTATCAAAAATTGAGCTGTAAATCGAACCTCTGCACACGGCTACACGCAGTCTTGCTAATCAACACTTTATGATTATATCCATATTCATTTTGCACACCTGATGCACTGCTTGTGCCATCTGGGCTCTCTCGGTGAGGCTTTCTTGATGGTAACGACCTTGCAGAGGGTTTTGTGGCACCTGCAGAGCGAAACCCCATTTCATCCAGAAGGAATGAAGCCATTTTCTCCATGTTCATTCCACTTGGGAAACTCCATAGTAATATGCAAAACTATCATGATGAGGTGTTTTGGGTAAACCTGATCTCATGAGAAATGCATGGGGGTTTGGAAAAAAAAAATAAACAACCTGATGGTGTGATTTGGATTTTACTGTATTTTTTATTTTCATCTAGATAAGATCATAACTAAAAGGTATCAATGCTAAACCTGTTTGTGAGTCCATATACTCTGTGACTCATAAGTGCAAAACACTTCAGTAAACAAATCCTGACAGGATTTCAACGTTTAGCATATTTCTTGTTGCTAATCCAGGCTAGCTTGCCAACATGAGCTAATCTGACAGGATTTCTGAGGTTTTCTGATTTAAAGTGTCATAATGCCCACCAATAATGCTAGTTATCTAACTAACTTGAGAGAATTTATCTCATCTCATCTCATTATCTCTAGCCGCTTTATCCTGTTCTACAGGGTCGCAGGCAAGCTGGAGCCTATCCCAGCTGACTACGGGCGAAAGGCGGGGTACACCCTGGACAAGTCGCCAGGTCATCACAGGGCTGACACATAGACACAGACAACCACTCACACCTACGGTCAATTTAGAGTCACCAGTTAACCTAACCTGCATATCTTTGGACTGTGGGGGAAACCGGAGCACCCGGAGGAAACCCATGCGGACACGGGGAGAACATGCAAACTCCGCACAGAAAGGCCCTTGCCGGCCACGGGGCTCGAACCCGGACCTTCTTGCTGTGAGGCGACAGCGCTAACCACTACACCACCGTGTCGCCCTGAGAGAATTTATAAGAAGTTCTAATGTCATATTTATAAGCTGTCTCATATTTCACTGTTTTGTTAAAGCCAGCTAGCTAGCTAGCTACACTCAAAAAAAAAAAACATTGGATTTACTTAACCGAGTTATGGCAACCGGTCCCACGAAACTGTGTTAATTTAGACGTATTGAATACAGTCATGTTGAGTTTTTCAACGCATAACTGTATTCAATACATCTAAATTAACACAGTTTCGTTGGACCGGTTGCCATAACTCAGTTAAGTAAATCCAATGTTTTATTTTTTTGAGTGTAGAACATTGACAGCTTCTCTAAAAAGATTTTGTGTCGCATTCATGAATGTTTATAGTCACTGCTAACAATAGCTATCTAGTTAAGAAGAATGAAGAATGTTATTTCTGAGAAGATTCAAAGTCATATTCATTCATTTTCATATTCATGTTTCTTTCTGTTAATGCAAGCTAGTTAGCTAGCATGAGCTAATCAACATTATTTCTGGTTATTTATTGATGATTCGTTTCATGCTGCTAGCTAACATGAGCTAATCGACATGATTTCTGAGATTATTTAAAATTGTAGTCATTAATGACATCATATTTCATGTTACTACTAGCTAGTTAGTGAGCATGAGCTAATTGGCATGCTTTCTGAGAAGATTTAAAGTCATTTTCATTAATGGTTTCTTTCATGCAACCAGCTAACATGAGCAAACTTGACAGAATTTCTGAGAAGATTTAAAGCCATACCCATTAATAGCATTATATTTCATGCTATTAGTAGTTAGACAGATAAGATGAACTAACTTGACGGGATTTCTGACAGAATTTAAAGTCATATTCAGTAATGATTTATTTTATGCTATTAGCTAACATGAGATAATTGACATGATTTCTGAGACGATTTGAAGTCATAGCCATTAATGTTTTATTTTATGCTACTAGCTAATATGAGCTAACTTGACATGATTTCTGACAGGATTTAAATTCATATTCAGTAATGATTTATTTCACGCTACTAGCTAACATGAGATAATTGACATGATTTCTGAGATGATTTAAAGTCATAGTCATTAACGATTTATTTTATGGCACTAGCTAACATGAGCTAATGACAGGATTTCTGAGAGGATTTAAAGTCATAGCCATTAATTATTTATTTTATGCTACTAGCTAACATGAACTAACTTGACAGGATTTAAAGTCATATTCATTAACGATTTATTTTATGCTACTAGCGAACATGAGATAATCAGCATGAGTTCTGACAGGATTTAAAGTCATAGTTATTAATGTTTTATTTTATGCTACTAGCTAACATGAGCGAACTTGACAGGATTTCTGACAGGATTTAAAGTCATATTCATTAATGATTTATTTTATGCTTCAAGCTAACATGAGCTAATTGACATGATTTCTGATAGGATTTAAAGTCATAGTCATTAATGATTTATTTCATTCTACTAGCTAACATGAGATAATCGACATGATTTCTGATAGGATTTAAGGTCATATATATATATATATATATAGGTTATTTACCAGCTGGGAGGTCCGTATCGTGAAATACTGTGACCGAGGTCTTGAAAGTACTGAGCGAGGCCCTCTGGGCCGAGGTCAGTATTCAAGGCCGAGGTCACGATATTTCACCATACAGACCGACCTTAAGCTGGTAAATAATATATTTATTTTTTTCTTTACCAAATTCTAACAGAAACGAGAGCGCCCGAAAGGGAAAACCGAGCTGAGCCGCCATTTTGAATCCTCATTCACGGCTGTAATGCAAATTGCTTCCTCCTCGGTATACAAGTGCACTTCCATGGCAAGAAAAAAACCCTACATTTTGCCGCCTATGTAGTCCCCTATTTATACAAAATTGAGTCATTCAGGATTCAGCCATGTTTTTGCTCAGCGTTAGCAAGTTAGAGGTTTTTAGCTTTCTCCTGAAATGTTTTCTTTTATTTCTTCTTCCTCAGGGTAGTAAAACTCGCTTTCGCTGTGAACACTGTCGTTATCGCTATCCATGATGTAAAATTAATGCTATTATGCTGAGAAATGCTGGCAAAAATGTATAAGATTCTTGATAATCTTATAAATAAATCTTATAAAAAAGACAAATGTTGACAAAAATTGCTACTATGTTTGTTGTTGTTGTGAACAAGCGAGTCACCAGAGATCTGTAACTGGGGTCCGTACCGTAGGATACGGACCCGCTCGCCAGCCAATCAGAGCGCAGGATTTGATGAAAACCGCACCGGGAAAAAAATAATCAGTAATTATTTATTTCATGCTACTAGCTAACATGAGCTAACTTGACCGGATTTCTGACAGGATTTATTATTAACTCATATTCATTAATTGTATCATATTTCTTGCTAATGCTTGGCAGGATTTCTAAGAGGATTTTAAGTCATATCCATGAATGTTCATTGTTAATTCTAGCAAAATTGCTAACCTAATAACCTGTCAGGATTTTAATTTATATATTACAAGTGGCCATAATGCTCACTTGAATGTCCTAGTTATCTTGCTAACATAAGCTGGCAGGATTTCTTCAAAGATTTAAATTCGTTTACAAGTTCCTACATAGCTATCTCACTAAAAGGAGCTAACCTGACAGGATTTCTGAAAGGACGTAAACTCGTTAAATTCCCAGCTTTTTTTTTTAAGCATGTTATTCAAAGACTGTAATGAGTTATCATACTTTAAACAAGTTTTATACAAGAATAAGGAATGTAAATAATCTTTATGACTAATGTTAGCTAGTTAATGAGCTAACAGTAGGATATAGGTGATGCAGAAACTACTTTTTGATTGTGATTATGAAACTTTTGAGCAATGGCAGTCTCCTCATGCACAGTCCCAGATTATCGGGACACTGTGTACCCTCAGTTGGCAGACACAGTATGATTTATGAATAACAAATATATTCCAGGACTTTATGAATACAAAGTATCTCAGGGACTGATGCAGGAGCTTAGCTTTACTAATGTAAAGTTGTCTAATTTAAAAACACAACTCGGATCAAAGTAAACGAAGTTGCAATGATGTATTATTAAGACGTTATTACTATTTGATATATTCATTATAACACACTTGTTACATCTTGCACTGCACATGATTCATCGAAAATGTGATTCACAAATTGAATTGTGATGGAAGGTGAAACGGACGAGGACGGGAAATTGAAATTGCTCCGTCCTCAATCTGTTCCCATCTTTGCTTTTCCATCTTCTCATTTCATATCTGCTTTCTTTGTTCCGATCTATCTCCTTCTCCTCCTCGATCTGATTCAGCTCATCTGATGGTCTCGGACTTGTTCTGTCTTCCCTTTGTTACTCTTCAATTCTCCTCGACATCCCACCTTTCTCCTCCCTTTTATTCTGTTGCAGCAATAAGCGGTGCTTTGTAATCCGAGGCCACGAGACTGTGCGCTTTCTCCTGCTGCAATCTCTGACCTCTGACTCGTTTGCACTCACTGACTCATCACTGCAGGACATTCGATCCTGCCTGGCAAGGCAGCTGGCATCATTTAATGCCCATCACTGATCCAGAAATAGTTTAGCTCACTCAACATGGTCTCATGATGGTAAGTTAGTAAGAATTCTAATGAAAATATCACAAATAATTAAGGTTAGTAATGAGGCATGGGGTTAGTGTTTATAGCTTTTCTTACAAATTGAAATGGGTTTTCTTGCTGCTCTGGACAAGCCCATAAACTTTTGATGTAAAACTCAATAACAGAGTGGTTCACTTTCAGAGAAGGTTCCAAGAAGCTAAGGAATGCTTATATGGGCATGCTGTGATATAAAAATAATCAACAACAGGAAGGAGTCATACTCCAAAATGTATTGTTTTCCAATAACGCCATTTTATTAAACCCACAATTACAGTTTTCATTTGTTACTTTTGTCCATTTATAGTTATATTTGATGTTGTAGAACGTTCGCAAAACAAGTTAGCGCTTAGGTTATCACACTGAAGTTGATTAATTTCCTATAACAACGTGTCCTGAAGTCTTTTATTCCGCTTTTCCATTTTTATCCATTTCTAGTTGCATTTAGCTTTGTAGATTGTCCACAAAACAAGTTAGGACCTGTAATTTCTTGCGATCTAGTAGCTATAATAGCTATAAACAATTGTTCCTTTGCTTTCTTTGGAAGGTAATAAGACAAGAAAAATGTCATTTGTTGTCACCAAGAAACCATAAAACATAAAGGTATTTTATAAACTCCAAAACTTATTGTTTTCCAATAACACCATTTTATTATTTTATTAAACCAACAATTGCAGTTTTCATTTATTAAAGGATGACACCTTGTACTTTTATCCATTTATAGTTACATTCGATGTTGTGGAATGTCCGCAAAACAAGCTCCGATTTTCACTTAGGTTATAGCAGCTATAAACAGTCATTCCTTCACCGGGCTCTCTTTTTTTTCCCATCTCTCTTGTAAGTTAATCAGAAAAACGGAAAGTTACAGCTTTACTTTTGACTGTTACAAAGCATTGACACTGGAGACTCCTTACGTAAATGTTAAACTGTCTATTTCTTACAGCAGAGTGTCTGCCATACAAGTCCCTGAGTTAGTTGTTACTATAGAAAGATAACATATTGCAACAAGCACATTAATATCGACCTTGCAAGTGGAAATATTGTCAGAGTTGCTGTTACAGGAAATTAATAAACACTTCCTAACCAATCAGAATTGAGTATCGCATGCTTGTTTTGCATGCTATGGTCAAAGGATTCAAACTTCTGGTCTAAAAATAGTAATTTGAATGCTTTACTCCTGTTACACTCGGTAGCCTTGACTTCCTTGCCAATCACAGATGTTTATTAGCTCTTGTATACATAAAAGACATACGGTACATTCACTGGCTACTTTATCAGGAACACCCATACATCCACCTGCTGTTTTATGCAGTACTCTAATCAGCAGGGCGGCACGGTGGTGTAGTGGTTAGCGCTGTCGCCTCACAGCAAGAAGGTCCGGGTTCGAGCCCCGTGGCCGGCGAGGGCCTTTCTGTGCGGAGTTTGCATGTTCTCCCCATGTCCGCGTGGGTTTCCTCCGGGTGCTCCGGTTTCCCCCACAGTCCAAAGACATGCAGGTTAGGTTAACTGGTGACTCTAAATTGACCGTAGGTGTGAATGTGAGTGTGAATGGTTGTCTGTGTCTATGTGTCAGCCCTGTGATGACCTGGCGACTTGTCCAGGGTGTACCCCGCCTTTCGCCCGTAGTCAGCTGGGATAGGCTCCAGCTTGCCTGCGACCCTGTAGAACAGGATAAAGCAGCTAGAGATAATGAGATGAGATGAGACTCTAATCAGCCGATCCCTTGACAGCAGTACAATACATAAAATCATGCAGATACAAATCAAGAGCTTCAGTTCATGTTCACAATGTTCGAACATCAGAATGGGAAAAATTGTGATCTCAAAGTGACATGTGATTTTCTTTCACTGTGGCATGGGTGTTGGTTTGAGCCAGATGGACTGGTTTGAGTATTTCAGAAACTGCTGATCTCCTGGGGTTTTCACACACAGCAGTCTCTAGAGTTTACACAGAATGGTGCAGAAAATAATAATTAAAAAAAAAAAACATTGAGTGAGTGAGCAACAGTTCTGTGGGTGGAAACAAATGCCTTGTTGATAAGAGAGGTCAGAGGAAAATGGCCAGATTGGTTCGAGCTTTTTTTGCCAGGACGGATATAGTAACTCATAGCAACTCTTTATAACTGTGGTGAGCAGAAAAACATCTCAGCATGCAACAGCAGATCAAATTAGGTTCCGGTCCTGCAGCCAAGAACAGGGATCTTAGAATCAAGAACGGGCTCCTATTAAAGCGTCCAGTGAGTGTAGTCATTCAGCAACAGGTCTGTGTGCCTCGTGATCCTAAAGCATGACATATCTCTACAGCAGCAGCTCATGACAATCGATTTTGTTGGAGCAGGATGACATTAATAATGGTGTAGCCTCAAATGGAATTAAGTCAAGAAACCATCACGCTTGACTCCTGCTCATGGTTACCATCTAAAGCATGTTTAGAGTAACCCCAATAACAGATGGAAGAATGCGGTTTGGCATTGTCTTGCTGGAATAAGCAGGAACGTCCCTGAAAAAGACATTATCTTGATGGTCGGGTACCGTATGTTGCCCTAAAACCTGTATATACCTTTCAGCATTAACGGTGCCTTCACAGATAGGCAAGTTACCCTTCCATGAGCACTAACACACCCCCATACCATCGCAGACGCTGGTTTTTGAACTTTCTACTGGCTGGTCCTTCTCCTCTTTAGCCAGGAGGACATGATGTCCATGATTTCAAAAAAACAATTCGAAATGTGGACTCGTCAGACCATGGCACACTTTTCCACTTTGCCTCAGTCCATCTCATGTAAGATATCGGGCCCAGAGAACTGAGCGATGTTGTTGATACGGCTTTTGCTTTGCATGGTACGGTAGATGCAGCAATAAACTGTGTTTACTGATACCGGTTTTCCAAAGTGTTCCCAAGCCCATGTAGTAATGTCCTTTATACTGTCATGTCAGTTTTTAATGCAGTGCCACCTCAGGGATCAAAGGTCATACGGATTCACTCTTGGTTTCCTCTGGATTCTCTGAATCTTTTGATGATCCAGTATTATGGATTGTTGATGACGAAATCCTTAAATTCCTTGCACAGTTCTGTGGGTGGAAAAAAATGCCTTGTTGATAAGAGAGGTCAGAGGAAAATAACCAGAGCTGCCAGGAAGGATACAGTAACTCATAGCAACTGTTTACGACTGTGGTGAGTAGAAAAGCATCTCAGCATGCAACAACAGACTGAAGCCCATATTGGGTTCCACTCCTGCCAGCCAAGAACAGGAATCTTAAAATCAAGAACAAGTTCCTATTGAAGTGGCTGGTGAGTGTTGACAATTAGTTTTCTCTAATGACTCACGAAAAGGTGAAGTTGCTTGATATGTCTTAAAGCAGGGGTCACCAAACTTTTTTCTCTGGGGGCCACATTGTCGTTCCTGACTGTGATGGGGGGCCGGGGTCGGGTCAGCTATATAACATAGAATTGTATGACCCAGACAAATATGACCACCAGCAGGCCTCATTGTGTAGTAGAGATTACTAGCCTGGCACAGGCATCCCCACTACTATATCCCCACTACTATATCAACATTTGATTCCTGGCACATATTTGTTTATCTTTACTAGTGGTTTGCAAAAGTAGTAATCGAGTCTTCACACTTTGTTTTAATTTGAAATACCACAGATATTCCATTTATTTATTTTCTAATAAAAATAACATCAAAGTTGTCAAGGTAAGAAACATCTGCCTAGTTGAGGTGATTGACACTGGCAAAGGTGAATGGAAAATTAAAATTGTAGGTAGGCCTGTTGATATTATTAATAATATTAATAATAATTGTGTGCAGCACTTAATAAAGGTCAAATAAATAGGCCTATAAAATAAATACATTTAAAAAAACAGTGAAATTATAATAATATGAGCAATAGATCACAGCAGTTGTGCTGTGTCCTGCACGTCATTGCTCTCATCCATGGCCAAAGCAAAAAACTCGAATTCTGACGCTTTCTCATTCAGCTGGTCATACACGTTGTCCCCCAAATCTTCGGTTCGCCTGGTCATACAGTAGTAGGTGCGGAGAGACTCACCGCGTTGAGCACATTCTTCTTGTTGGGACACACTTCCTCGGCCACAGCAAGCATGCATACTTTAACAAAGTCCCCATCAGTAAACGACTTTCCATGGGTAGCTAGTAGGTGAGCTACCTTATAGCTAGCTCGGACAGCAGCCTGGTTGATCTGGGTTTGGCGAAGGAATACATTTTGTTGTGCAGCCAGTCCGCATTTCATCCTCCGAATCCTGTCTTCTCTAGTTTGCGAGGGCAAACAAGAGAAGACAGGATTCGGAGGATGAAATGCGGACTGGCTGCACAACAGAATGTATTCCTTCACCAAATTATCAATTAAAATTGATATAATCAACAAAATACAAGATGCAGACATGTTATTATTTGCCAAAAAGCAATTTAAAAAAAAAAATAGGCTATGGCCACTTTTGGGGATTGCCTCATAGGGCTGGTTCAAGTGGTGGGGGGCAGAGGGGCTGGGGGGCCGGTCAAAGGGGGGTGGCGGGCCGTAGTTTGATGACCCCTGTCTTAAAGGAAGAACTTGTTAACTTTCACTCTATTGGGCTGGCAACTGTTGAATGATAAATGGAAATTTGCTCGGGCTAAATTTGGGAGGTGAAATAATTTCAAAAGTAAAAAATAAAAATAAATAAATCCTTAAAATAAAGCGTAGCATGATATAATATTCCGACAGCCAAGAGTCCATCGAAACCTGATCACAGAGCAGTGGGTCAGCTCATTTCTCCAAGAGGTTTCAATAAAACATTTCTTTGATCCAGCAGATTTTACAATTCATCCAGATAATCTATGACTAAAGCATCTATGGGGAAATATGCTTTTGTTTATATCCTGAAGGAATGATTAGGAACAAGCTCAAGTTCTCCAGCTTGTTCTTCTCATCATAAAATGAGTCCTCCCAGTTTTTTAGCTTTCCAAAAACACTCAACGGTAATAAAACATAAAGCCGGAGATCATCCATGAGATGAGAGGTGGATGGCGGTGGGGGTAAAATGCAACCACACAGTAGTTGAGGTTTTCTTGTGATAATTATTTGGACCAGATTGTTTCTTTTTTGATTAGATGCAGTCGGGTTTGTTTGCATTCCAAAGGTCAGTTGATGTGGCTGGAACAGCAGCTTGGCTTCTGCTCGCCTAAGAGTCATTTGAGGTGAAAAGATGGTGGCAGGCAGAGCGGTGCCGCTTCCTCCCTCACTCTCTCTCTCTCTCTCTCTCTCTCTCGCGCTCTCTCTCTCTCTCTCTCTCTCTCGCGCTCTCTCGTTCACTTTCTCTCCCTCCCTTTTTAACATTCTTCTTCTTTTTTCTTTTTTTTTTACATCTGTGATCCTTTTGAGTTTACTTTCTTGTTAGGCTCCTCTAAACCTTGCCCTGCTCCTTCATCTTTTCTATTGCTTTTTTCCCATCACCTTTCTTTCTCACAGCCTCTCTGGTCTGGTGTCGATGTGTTACACTTGGTGTAAAGTGGCAGGCGGAGGTGTGGGTGCTTCATAAATGCATTTATTTGCCTTTTTCTTTGTGTGTGTGTGTAGGGGGGATTCAAAGAGAATGTAGCAAGAACAAGTAGTAGAAGGGGGCAGATGGAGTCATGTTTCCACGAGTGCCACACGTCAGCCTGTTTACTCACACATTGCGTGGAATTCTGGGAAAAGGCTGACATCAGATTCAGACTGCAAGAGTAGAATCTTGTAAGCCTAGTTTGACCAGTCAAGTTTGCGAACCATGGTTGAAAAAAAAAACAAAAAAACACCAAGAAGTGTAGTTCGAATGTATCTTGATATGTACACCTACCACCTAGTAGGTGCAACATCTGCATTATTTTAGCATGAGGTGAGAGGCAGGCCACAAATATGGTAACTGGGTGTGTTCTTTATTAAGGCAAATCCAGGAATCATAATCCAAGTCAAAACACCTACAGGCAGAGTTAACCAAGAATAATCAATAATCAGAAACAAATGCAGAAAGGAACACAGCATAGAGAAAGTAAACAGAATTAACACGGAACAGGTGAACACAATCGGGCAACAAACCAATGACATGGGTGGAGTCAGGACTAGAAGAGATCAAAATCGAAACAAACTTGAGAAGTGTAAGGCAAAGTGGGGAAAATGTGTGATGTAAACTGTTATAGGACTGACTTTACACCTTGAATTAGGATCAAAATTGCATTTGATTTGTGCAACTGGAAGAAAAAATTCAGAATTCTGGAACATCCATCCATCCATCCATCCTGTGCAGGGTCGTGGGCAAGCTGGACCCTATCCCAGCTGACTATGGGCAAGATACACCCTGGACAAGTCGCCAGATCATTGCAGGGCTGACACATAGAGACAAACAACCATTCACACTCATGGTCAATTTAGAGCCACCAATTAGCCTAACCTAAGGCCAAAGAGGAAGGCCAAAGAGGAGATACATGGATGTGGTGAGAGAACATGAAAGTAGCAGGTGTGGTAGAGAAGGATGCGGAAGACAGGGAGCAATGGAGACGAAAGATCCGCTGTGGCGACCCCTAATCGGGAGCAGCCAAAAGAAGAAGAAGAAGAAGAACTAGACTGCATTTCCGCAGAGAAAATGCAAAGTGTGCTTGCTGAGCTGTAGCAGAACAGCTATCATGCTAACATGCTAAAAGCTAGCATGCCAACATGCTAATGCCAACATGCTAACAATTAGCATACTAACATGCTAAAAACTAGCATGTTAACATGTTAATGCTAACATGCTAATAGATAACATGCTAACAGCTAGCATTCTAACATGCTAATGATTAACATGTTATTTGTTAAAATTCTAACACTTTAAGGCTAATATGCTGACAGCTATCATGCTAACAGCCTAACATGCTAATGGCTAGTATGTTAACTTTTAGCATGCTAACACGCTGAGGGTGACATGCTAACAGCTAACATGCTAACATGCTCAGGCGAACTCGCTAACAGCAAACATGTGAACTCTGCATGCTACCATGCTAATCCTAACATGTTAACAGCTCTCATGATAACATGCTAATGGTGATAACATGATAACTCACGAGCTAACAGCAGGCATGATGTAATGGGTAACATGCTAACAGCTAGCATGGCAACATGTGAATGCTTATATGCTATCGTGAATGCTATCGTGTGTGCGTGTAAGTATTCCTCATAAAGTGGGCATTGAGTTGAAGTTGATTTGCTGTCAAAGTCTCAAATGAGCAGATCCTTGCCAGATGCATCATCACCTATGGGGGAAGGGAGGAATGACTCAGTCAAGCTTCCATTGATTAGCGGCAAAATGGAGAAAAAATGGACGGATGAAAGGCAAGACAAAGCCGAGTGCGGGTCAGAACCGATATCATGTGTGTGATGGTGATTTGGCCTGAGGTGCCGTATGAAGTTTGGTGGATGTGTGGTGAAGTGTTACTGAGCAAAACTCCATTCATTTGAATGGGGCCAAAAATCAATGGAAGCCTATGGAGGTAAAAAGAGATGCGTGAAAACCAAGGAAAAGACGAGTGCAGGTCTCAGATGAGGGGATGGATCTGTGCAGGGACTTGGCCTGAGGCATCAAGTGAAGTTTCTTGAAGTTTGGTCACTTGGTTAAAAAAATTGATAGAGAGTGAAAGTTTTTCTCCTGAAACACCATTCATTTTCAATGGGGCCAAAAATCAATGCAAGCCTATGGAGGAAAAAGGGATGAGCAAAAAGAAAGGAAAAATATGAGTGCGGGTCAGAACCGATTGCATGTATGTGTCGGGGGAGTTGGCCTGAAGTATCATATGAGGTTTGGTGCATCTGCGATGGAGCGTGTCCGAGTAGGACGATTCGATTCATGAGCCCTATTCATTCTCTATGGGAAAAAAAACAAAAGAAAAATGACAAGAACAAGAGAACGGGCATGTTGATCCAAAAGCTGTATACAAGTACACTACACCACTTCAGGCCAGACATCTCAGAGTTGGAACGGTGTCTCTATCTCAAACGCCCTAGGAGGAGTAGTGGATCCAAAGAACGTGCCAGAATAAGTAAACTTACCGGTAAGAAGAACAATAGTGTGCTTGCCTTTGGCAAGGCTGCTGTGTGCTTGAGCAAGCACACTAATTAGCCTAACCTGCATGTCTTTGGACAAAACCCATACAGACACGGGGAGAACATGCAAACTCCACACAGAAAAGCCCTCGTCAGCCACTGAGCTCAAACCCAGAACCTTCCTGCTGTGAGGCGACGGTGCTAACCACTTACACCATCATGACGCCCCAATTCTGGAGCAACTCGGAGGTTCCCTTGAAGACGTTGAATCTTCAAGCATGAAATCATTTGTCGGATAAACTTTGTTGCGTTTACTACAGTTTATACGGGTTAATTTTCTCCATCCTTCCCGAAGAATGCGACTTGGCCGAGGTGACTTGCACATGGCCCATGTGATGTACGCATTATCAATTGTCGGCCTTGAACAAATGAAACCAGATGCCTGCTGTGTGTGTGTGTGTGTGTGTGTGTGTGTGTGTGTGTGTGTGTGTGTGTTTCATGTACAACCCCAATTCTAAAAAAGTTGGGACAAAGTACAAATTGTAAATAAAAACAGAATGCAATAATTTACAAATCTCAAAAACTGATATTGTATTCACAATAGAACATAGACAACATATCAAATGTCGAAAGTGAGACATTTTGAAATTTCATGCCAAATATTGGCTCATTTGAAATTTCATGACAGCAACACATCTCAAAAAAGTTGGGACAGGGGCAATAAGAGGCTGGAAAAGTTAAAGGTACAAATAAGGAACAGCTGGAGGACCAAATTGCAACTCATTAGGTCAATTGGCAATAGGTCATTAACATGACTGGGTATAAAAAGAGCATCTTGAAGTGGCAGCGACTCTCAGAAGTAAAGATGGGAAGAGGATCACCAATCCCCCTAATTCTGCGCCGACAAATAGTGGAGCAATATCAGAAAGGAGTTTGACAGTGTAAAATTGCAAAGAGTTTGAACATATCATCATCTACAGTGCATAATATCATCAAAAGATTCAGAGAATCTGGAAGAGTCTCTGTGCGTAAGGGTCAAGGCTGGAAAACCATACTGGGTGCTCGTGATCTTCGGGCCCTTCGACGGCACTGCATCACATACAGGCATGCTTCTGTATTGGAAATCACAAAATGGGCTCAGGAATATTTCCAGGGAACATTATCTGTGAACACAATTCACCGTGCCATCCGCCGTTGCCAGCTAAAACTCTATATTTCAAAGAAGAAGCCGTATCTAAACATGATCCAGAAGCGCAGACGTCTTCTCTGGGCCAAGGCTCATTTAAAATGGACTGTGGCAAAGTGGAAAACTGTTCTGTGGTCAGACGAATCAAAATTTGAAGTTCTTTATGGAAATCAGGGACGCCGTGTCATTCGGACTAAAGAGGAGAAGGACGACCCAAGTTGTTATCAGCGCTCAGTTCAGAAGCCTGCATCTCTGATGGTATGGGGTTGCATTAGTGCGTGTGGCATGGGCAGCTTACACATCTGGAAAGACACCATCAATGCTGAAAGGTATATCCAGGTTCTAGAGCAACATATGCTCCCATCCAGACGACGTCTCTTTCAGGGAAGACCTTGCATTTTCCAACATGACAATGCCAAACCACATACTGCATCAAGTACAGCATCATGGCTGCGTAGAAGAAGGGTCCGGGTACTGAACTGGCCAGCCTGCAGTCCAGATCTTTCACCCATAGAAAACATTTGGCGCATCATAAAACAGAAGATACGACAAAAAAGACCTAAGACAGTTGAGCAACTAGAATCCTACATTAGACAAGAATGGGTTAACATTCCTATCCCTAAACTTGAGCAACTTGTCTCCTCAGTCCCCAGACGTTTACAGACTGTTGTAAAGAGAAAAGGGGATGTCTCACAGTGGTAAACATGGCCTTGTCCCAACTTTTTTGAGATGTGTTGTTGTCATGAAGTTTAAAATCACCTAATTTTTCTCTTTAAATGATACATTTTCTCAGTTTAAACATTTGATATGTCAGCTATGTTCTATTCTGAATAAAATATGGAATTTTGAAACTTCCACATCATTGCATTCCGTTTTTATTTACAATTTGTACTTTGTCCCAACTTTTTTGGAATCGGGGTTGTGTCTCATGTCTGGCGTTCGGAACACCCTGAAGTAAACAGTGTTTTGTATGTGTGTACCGTATGAATGTGTGAGTGAAAGAACCTCATGCTGCCTTGCATGCAATAAGAGTGTCACTGGTGGCTTTGATCGACAAACAACACCACCTAGTAAACATAATGAATACTAACGAATGGGTTTGGGTTTTTTTTTCAGAAAATGAAAGAACATTTAAAGGCATTCAGTGATCTGTGACTCACTCACTGTGCTTTGAATGTATATTTAACACCAGTAATGTCTCGCCTATTGGTTCCGACAAACACAATATAAAATCAAAACTGCTCTTAAGTGGAAAATTGTGCAAATTTGTGGATCAGTTTGTGCGAATGGCTTGAATGGCCCACTTAAAAAAAAAAAAAACAAACATAGAAATTGCATATTAAACACCTGCAGAAGTTGCGATTGAAATAAAGTGCTTGACTGAGTGAATGTGTGATACTGTTTTCATGTTATCTGCCTTTATTAGTCATTCCCATGCACACAGTGGGACGGGGTGTTATAATATCTGTACGCCCTTGGCCATATGGAATGATCTCATTCATAATTCATTTGCATTCAGACTCTTATTGATGACCCGTTAAATTCAGACATTTTATTAATGTGCCTTTTTTTCCCCTCAGCGCCTCTTATTAATGTTCCTTGTCAACACACTATAATTTTGTTGCGTCTCAGCTGGGGTTTCTGAAATATCCGCTCTGAATCTTAATCAGTTTCAGCATTGTCCAGTCGTTGATTAAGTTTCGTCATCATCATCATCATTCAACTGTCTATTTGATCTAATTACAGAGCTTGCACACACCCGTGACTCGGTGTGTTAGTTTCAGGCAATATTCAGGATTTCTGTCAATTTCTCCATTAAATCTGTTTCTTATTTGTTCTTACATAGACACTCAAACGACATATATTTCATATCATCTTTATATAATAAGCAGCAAAGTTTGTTTGTCTTGAGCTAACGTCGCCATTTCTCAACGGATTTTCACCAAATTTGGTGAGGATGACCCAGAATTTTGCAGATATAAACAAAATTCATCTACAGGCCCTAGGGAGGTCTAGCCTGGGAAATCCCATGCTGCTTTGCACAATCGTTCCGATCTGAAAAGACAGCATGGAAACTATGGTCTAAAGGCTCACCTGAGTTAGGGAGCCAATCAGAGAGTGGGGAGGGGTGGAAAGACGGTGACGCATACTACTCGACAAACGGAAGCTTGTAGTTTATTTGGGACTGTTTACGGATCACATTTAACATGGCGGCGGGTCCAGCTTCTCTCATATTTGTCTTGCACAAACGGCAGTAATCGTTCGGTGCCATTGTTTTCCTATTTTTGTTTTGCCTTCTCTTTCCTTCTCTTCTTCGCCTCTTCGTCGCTCTAACTACGTCACTGGGTACAACTGCCATGATTGGCCATGGGCTACGTATACGCCAAATGATAGACATTCGCAACGTCCAATAAACGGCCGTTGACAATCGTAAACCACACCTCCCCTACGAGAAATTCAATAGGCGGATTCCAGACCATATTTCACTTGTGATATGGTCTGGTGTTAACCAGACTAAGGGAGGTCCCTGAGAGGCACAACATCCACCCAGCCCCTCCCTCAATGCCTTTCACGTTACATTTATCAACACAAACTCTCGACAGATCTTCACTAAACTTGGCACGTAGGTAAAGGAGATAGCCACAATTTGGCAGAACTCAGAAATTCCATATTTGGGCCCCAGGTGGTCCCCATATTTGGGTGTTGGATGTTTGGATTTTTATTTGTCTTGGGTTAGCATCACCATTTCTTGACAGGTCTTCACCAAATTTGACATGGAAGTCTGGGAGCAACCCAGAATTTTGCAAAACCCGGGTAACCTGCCAGTATATAATAAATCAAGAAAAAGGCGTAAACAGAATGAAACCCCGGCCCTTGTCCTGACTCTCATCCTTTGTAACATTTCATGCTGATCAAGATATTAGAAATTTAGAAGTGTGAAACAAGTTTGGTTCCATTCCCATACTTGAGAATTGAGGATTAAAAAAAAAAAAAAAACTCTGAAACTATTCTTGATATTATACAAATATCAGTTATGCATTGACTGGCATGAACAAGTTGAAACACCCAACTCATTGTGCCAGACTCAATGACTCATTCGTTTTAACTTCTTTTATTTCATTTTCGATTTTTGGTGTGTTAAAGTCTGATCACTGAGCTCTATAAAATCTGGAGAGCTCACAGACACATCAGAGTGAAGCAATCTGGCCGCCATCTTACCACTCGCATCCTGTGGATTAGGTTTGTATTAAAATGTCATATCTGATCAAATCTGCCCCAAGAAAAGTATCTCCTGACTTTTTTTCCCTTTCATTACCTCCTCTTATTTTCTCAACTTTATCCACATTCCTTACATATCTGTATCGCGCTCCCCTTCACTGTTATTGTTTTTTTTCCCTTTTCAGTCCAGTCTCTGATCTTTTTTTTTTGAACAGCTCTTTTATGACTATATTTTTACGGAGATTATTTTAGTTTTTCTTTTATACAGTGTATATTTTTTGTACAGTTCTTTTCCTTTTTATCTATCTATCTATCTATCTATCTATCTATCTATCTATCTATCTATCTATCTATCTATTATTATTGTACCAACACACCCTTCCGAATTCGGAGTCCTGCAACCTCAACGCCTGTAAGGGAGTGATTCCTGGAATCACTGGTTGAAGGGTGAACACAGGCTGAAAGGCAGGCGGTCCAAACACTCTGGCAATTCCTGTAGCCAACATAAACACATCCCCCCATCCTCCTGGGAACCATCGTTGGAGGTGCAGCTCCCTGTTGGCACTGGTGGTCCTGCTCCCTTGCTTGCCACCTAGATCCCCGGCGGGGAGCGAAGCAGTGCGGACAAGGACTGCACCGTCATCACCACCATCAACAACAAATCCTTGTGCAGGCTATGCCCCTCCCCATGCTTATAAAGTATACCAGCACAAAGGCTGTACAATACTTCCTTTCTATTTAGGACAGTTGTTGAAACAGGATTATTTTCTCATATTATTTGCCATTTTCACTTCATTCTCACAGTCATGGCTTAACAATATTTATTGGTCACATAATTCACTCTCACAATATTCATGCAGCTTGCGACCAATACGACCAACAAATACTGTTAAGCGGGTTTGTAGTACTCGAGTCTGTCTCGTGCCCTAATTTTAAGGACTCGTGACTCAACTTGGACTTGAGCACTGATGACTCGGACTCGTGCATTAACTGTATTCGGACTCGTGAATTGGAGACGAGGACTCGGATTTTTTCTTTATTTTTTTACAAAAAAAAAATCAAGTTTATTTGTATAGCGCTTTTAACAATAAACATTGTCACAAAGCAGCTTTACAGAATTTGAACGACTTAAAACATGAGCTAATTTTATCCCTAATCTATCCCCAATGAGCAAGCCTGTGGCGACGGTGGCAAGGAAAAACTCCCTCAGACGACATGAGGAAGAAACCTCGAGAGGAACCAGACTCAAAAGGGAACCCATCCGCATTTGGGCAACAACAGACAGCCTGACTATAATATTAACAGTTTTAACAGGTATAACCCTCAACTGTCCTCATGGGGCCGTCCTTCACAGGAGCGGTGCGATAAAACTCCGACCAGACACAGGGCACCAGGATGGATCAAGCAGGTCCGAGGGGCAGAAGAGGCCAGCATCTCAATCCCAGGATCAACATGTAACTCAGAGGGACAGATTGGGGGGGGGAAGAGAGAGAGAAAGAAAACACATTGTTAGGTATGCCCTAAAAATGACAAGTATTAAATCTGTGTGGTAGGCTCGCAGAGACGAGAGTCTTTACATCAGGCATAACACACAACAATGGCATGTTAATATGGTAAAAAATATCATGACCTGCTCTGGCTGGATGCTTGATTGGGTGATGGGAGCACACTCCTCAGCAATGATGAGATGCAGATGGGACCCTTAGGGCTGGCCAAGACAATTCAGTTACATTTCACCGGGTCTGGGACATGCGACAGAATGTCTGACGGCCGATTCCCTGCAGGCTACGATAGCCAGTCGAGGTCTCCACGCTCTCCACCAAAAGATTTCCAACATGCCATAATATGCCAACATGCCATAATAATTTGGCATAAGATGTTTATATCTACATTAATTTTGTACTAATTTCATGCAAGAGTGTCACACTTGCGCAACTTGGCAAGTGCATCAGATAGACTCTCGGGCGTGCTCTGTACAGGATTAAGGCACAATCAATGCACCTGTATTAAAACTGTGAAAACACACTTACTTTACGAAGTATTGAGTTACATTGCTGACGCATTACCGAGCCTTATTTCCTTGTTTGGTTCCCTGATTTCCTGTTTCTCGTCTTTGATTCTGCCGAGTCTACGATAGCCTGTTTGTGCCTCGCTCGACCTATTGCCTGTTTCACTGTTTTACGATTTTGCCCGCCATTCTGGATTGTTTACCCGTCTTCACTTGTATTAATGAACACACGTTCTGCACTTCCATCCATCTCTCAACCATCTCTGACAGAATACTTCACACTCCCTGATAAAGAGAAGCACATTGACCTGTTCATACGTCATGTTCAGGAACAAACTAATGTTAATGGCACTAAAACAGCCACCGTCACATGGTGCGGATGGAGTCTTGTTCTCGGACTCGACTCGGATCAATAGTGAACTCGACTCGAAATTTTTTTAATGACTTGGACTTGACTCGGACTTGAACACTGGGGACTCGAGACTGGATTCGGACTCGAGGTTACTGACTCACTGCTGTTAAGACCTGACTGTGAGAATGAAATGAAAATGGCAAATAACATGAGAAAATAATCCTGCTTCAACAACTGTCAACAAATATCGTACAGCCTTTGTGTTGGCATAAGTAATTAATTAAGTAAGTAAGTAACTAACAAATAAACAAATCGAAAGGAAGAAGAAATATGCAAAAGAGAAAGATACACTGTATAAGAGAAAAACTGAAATAGTCTCCGTTGAAATAATTACAGTCGTAAAAGAGCCGTTCAAAAACAACATCAGAGACTGGACTGGAAAAGGAAAAAAAACAATAACAGTGAAGGGGAGCGCGATACAGATATGTAAGGAATGTGGATAAAGTTGAGAAAATAAGAGGAGGTAATGAAAGGGAAAAAAAGTCAGGAGATACTTTTCTTGGGGCAAATTTGATCAGATACGACGGTTTAACACATAAGCCAAATACATGCGATGTGAGTGGTAAGATGGCGGCCAGATGGCGGCCAGATGGCTTCACTCATCTCTACAGCAGGGAATAGGCTATGAGCTCTCCAGATTTTATATAGCACTCAGTGAGTCTGATGTAAAATCTTGTAATGTAACCACAAGAGGTTATGTTGAAATTGAGGTTTGGGGCTGTAAATGCGCTACAGAATGCCACTTGAGGCTAAAATTAAATACATATCTACGTAAGACAAAATTATTTTCAATGCTTCTGAAGACATTGCCCAATGGCCAGGGTTTTATTATCCATCCATCTATCCATTATCTGTAACCGCTTATCCTGTTCTACAGGGTCGCAGGCAAGCTGGAGCCTATCCCAGCTGACTACGGGCGAAAGGCGGGGTACACCCTGGACAAGTCACCAGGTCATCACAGGGCTGCACATAGACACAGACAACCATTCACACTCACATTCACACCTACGGTCAATTTAGAGTCACCAGTTAACCTAACCTGCATGTCTTTGGACTGTGGGGGAAACCGGAGCACCTGGAGGAAACCCACGCGGACATGGGGAGAACATGCAAACTCCGCACAGAAAGGCCCTCGCCGGCCACGGGGCTCGAACCCAGACCTTCTTGCTGTGAGGCGACAGCGCTAACCACTACACCACCGTGCCGCCCCGTGTTTCATTATTATTATTATTATTATTATTATGGATATTCTTATGAATTAACTTAAAGTGAGTTGTATATGTAGCAGGTGAGTGCTTATCCTTCAAACAGTGGGGACGTTTTCTTTAGCATCGACTTAACAAAAAGACTGGTATTTTTTATAATTGTTTTGAAACGACTCAGAATTAGTTTACACGTTATGACTTCCTTGATTTAGTATCTTGATTAACTGTTTTAACACTAAAAATAGTAAGTATATTGATATAACGGTTGGATTTATGTTGTTGATTTAACCCGGATACAGCCTGGGATGAGACTTTAAAGGAGAACTGAAGGCAAATTTTGTATTATTAAAATTCTATTTATCTCATTTTATTAAATATCGGAATGCATTTTTGATCGCTATTTTGTCGCTGCTATAGCAAGTTATGAGTGTTTGAAATATGCTATGTAATATATATATCAGTCCATATGTCAAAGCAATGGCCGTAAACAAGATTCGTCGAGACCTGTGCAAGACATCGTAGGACTGAAGTAAAACGTACAGCGGAAATCAAAGTGATCGACATCTGCCAACGTCGTCAGAAGACGCGCACGCCCTCTTTCGAATGCTGATGTGATCAAGCCGGAAGTTTTGTTTGTTTTGATAGCAATCAGGAAAATTTGGAAAAAGTAGGCAGTAATCGTCATTTAAATTCGTTTTTGTGCAATATTTTGTTTGGAAAACAGTTTTCAAAAGGGCGGCACTGACACCTGGCTGACACTTCACGTTTCGAAGTCTTGTGAAGATCGCGCGGATAAGCGACGCCTGCCGTGGACCAAACGAACTAAATTCAACATGGCTTGGGGTGTATTCAGACCACGATAGTTTGATAGTTCACTTGCTTTGGTCCGAACCAAATGTTTTTTTTATTTTTTCATTTTGGTGCGGTTCGCTTTCACACTGTACATTTTAGTAAGCGGACCAAAATCTGTCAACAAAGCCACGCGCCCTGAGGTCGTTCAGCTATTGGTCAGAGACGACACGCGCACAAAGCGTTAAGTTCAAAAGTAGTCATGGAGGCTTTCCGTGCTGTTATTCTTTTTAATGTCATCAAAGCTATATGTTTTTCCAGTTTTTACTGTTTTCACAATTGTGCGATTACTATGCTGTTGTACAAGTAATTTATCAACGACGACGACAAAGAGCAAGGCGGCTACGGAGGATAGCGCTGATGAGCGCACATCATGTTGTGACAGTTCTGGCTCTTCACGCGAGACGGAGGAGGTGTGTGTCGGGATATTCGCCTTATCCATCGTAACAGATGAATTTCTTTTTTGCGTCGCTAGTACCGCCACTTTTTGAAAGAATGTCCCTGATTTTAATGTAGGTCTGACGGAGTTTCTTCACTTTTAGCCGACATTGTTCTGGGGAGCGCGTGAACCCCTTCTCCTTCATTTTCTCACTGAATACAGCAAACACGTCGGCATTTTTGTGTGTTCTCTCCAAAAGCTCAGATATGTGGACATCTGCCCATATATCCACAAGGGTACGCGTTTCTTCCCCGGCCCACGTTTGCCCCCTACTCATTTTTTGTACTCTGTAGTCTAGCCTACCACTGGTCTGAATGACTGAACGACTGTAGTAAGGTTCCCTTGACAACCGAAACAGTGTTTGCACTTTGCGGTGGAGTGTCAAGACTCTGTTTCCCATAATGCTCGACAAACGACGGAACCTCCCGAGGTACAAAAAAGCAAAACTGTCGGATTAGGTCCGGTCTGCTTTCACACCTCCAAAAGGTCCACACCAGGGTTCCTTTGGTCCGGACCGAGTCCGACCTTGCAGCTCGGTCTCGGTCCGCTTGTTTGGTCCGGACCAGAGTTCGGTGGTTTGTATTCAGACCAACCCAAAAGGTCCGGACCAAGGGAAATTTGGTTCGTTTGGTCGGGACCAAACAACGTAGGTGTGAATACGCCCTAAAAACCGAATAGGCCGATAAGCATAATATTTAATTGCGATTAGTTGCCAATATGAGTCACGATATAAGGCTACTAAAAGCGACAACGTAACTGAATAACACGTTAATTATGAAATAAAGCAAGTTTAAAAATGACTTCAGTTCTCCTTTAAGATTACAGCAGTTCTTAAAAAGTACAAGTCTCAAGTCTGAAGCAAGGCAAGGGTGAGACTTGGCCTAAAAAAATAAAGAAAATCGGTATCTGTAACTCTGTCCATATCGAGGAAATAAACAAGTGAATCCAAATGAAATTCGAATCCCATCAAACAACTATAAGCTGTTTAATAATCTGTTAAATCAAAAAACAATATCAAATGTATAAACTTTCAAACTACTTTTACTAAGTGAATCGTGACATGTTTGCGTTCTGTGAGCGTTCTGTCCTGTAGAGAAAGAAATTTCATAAAAAGTCGCACAGTTGGAGTGTTACATTTCAAACTTTCTCTGTAAACATAGGTGTGTCTTATTATATTGTGTACAAAACCAGTCCAAAGTTTGGACACACCTTCTAATTCAATGTTTTTTCTTTAGTTTTTATTAATAAAAGACGTCATGTCTTAAAGTAATGATGGATGTCATTTCTCTTTACTTAGTTGAGCGATTCGTGATATAATATGTATGGATTAATCCAGTTGTGGTGTGGAATCGGGCTATTTACTGTATTTTTATGATTTACTATTTACTCTCAAACGCATTAACGCGGCAAGAAACTCGTCCACTTATTAACTTTTTACGAGACACAACTGTTAATTGAAAAGCATTCCAGGTGACGACCTCATGAAGCTGGTTAAGATAACGCCAGTGGTGTGTAAAGTGTCATCAAGGTAAACGCTGGATACGCTGAAGAACCTAAAATATGAAATATTTTGGGGAGTTTTTAACACTTTTTTTTTGTCTACCACATAATTCCATTTATGTTCCAGATGTTATTTCGTCGTTTTGTTCTACAATGTAGGAAATACAAAATACAGAAAAACCTATGAATAGGTTGAGTAGGGGTGTACAAACTTTTGGCGGGTAATGTATATTTAATAGTTATTCCACGAAATCGAGTCGTACATGAGCTGATAGCCGACGAGGCACGTAGCACTGAGTTGTCTATAAGCCATGTACGACGAGATTGAGTGGAATAACTGTTTTATTCTATCCACATTCACTGGATTTTGAGAAACGGAGAATTTTTATTTTTACTTTTTGCAAATTCGATCAATAAAAAACTTTATACAAAACGTCCAACAAAATCATTTCTACGTAGAATGTGAACAAACCGGCGAAATGGTAGGAGCAATTTGTGAACAATGCTATAATAATAATTCTTGAAAAATAAAAAAGATATGTTCTTACCATCGAATAGTTTCATTCCATATTTTGTTGCTATGTTCTTTTATTTAGCTATTTCTGTTTCTTTTAAATACTTGATAACCAAGTGATATATCTGACTTGATGTGCTCCGCCATTTTGTTTTTCTCTACTCACAGTATATGAGCTGATATCCTCGTAGTAGAGTAGCCAATCAGAGTGCGCGATTGCTCATATCTAGTGAACGTGGACTGAATATATATACTAAATCCCTCCATTTGTGTCTGTTTTTTCCTCTTCTTCAGCACAGTTTTGAGACTGATTTTGAATCTTTCTGCTTTTAAAGCTAGACCGCCTTTCAGATTTTTCAATTTTAGCTCATGAAAAGAATTTTCCCGATACCCAATTATTGTCATTCAGTGGATTGAAAGCTACTGAATTCGAATCACAGATTTCCAATTTTATTAGTTTTTTTTTTAAATAGAACAATTATCTCGGTGGCACGGTGGTGTAGTGGTTAGCGCTGTCGCCTCACAGCAAGAAGGTCCGGGTTCGAGCCCCATGGCCGGCGAGGGCCTTTCTGTGCGGAGTTTGCATGTTCTCCCCGTGTCCGCGTGGGTTTCCTCCAGGTGCTTCGGTTTCCCCCACAGTCCAAAGACATGCAGGTTAGGTTAACTGGTGACTCTAAATTGACTGTAGGTGTGAATGTGAGTGTGAATGGTTGTCTGTGTCTATGTGTCAGCCCTGTGATGACCTGGCGACTTGTCCAGGGTGTACCCCGCCTTTCGCCCGTAGTCAGCTGGGATAGGCTCCAGCTTGCCTGCGACCCTGTAGAACAGGATAAAGCGGCTAGAGATAATGAGATGAGATGACTTTATCTCCACATGGCCCTAAATTCTCCGCTATTTTTTCCTGCTTCACCATGACCCAATTCAAGATACTACATCATGCATCACGTGGTGGGCTTTCCCCATTCGCGCAAGGCATTGTGGGATACAAATTTGAAACAGGAGAGAAAAACGGAGGATGTGAGTGTGTGAATGAAACGTGAAAGACCGACTACAGTAACGGAAAGTGAGAATAAAAGATGTCATGTTATATGAAGGAAAGCTAAACGCAGGACCAAACTAATAAATATCGGCGCTCAGCGAGCACTTTGGTGTGATCAACTGTTCGTTTAGTGACAGAATGATGGAACCGTCAGTGCACGGTCAAGGTAAACCTGCGCATGCGCGCACACACAGACTGCCTCTGTTTGCTTGACTGCGTGAAAAGCGAGCGATTTCATGCACATTATTTGCTTTAATCCGCTCAAATGAAATAACTTCCCAGCCGGATATTTTGTGAAATATTACAGAAAGAAACATATATTACAGTGACCACATTTCAGCAGGAACTACTGCATATTTCACCGATTTTATGAAATCGAAAGTCCGTCTAGCTTTAAACTGTCAATAATAAGAGTTTGCGTTTAGATCTGTCTATCTCTCATTCCACATTGATTTAAAAAAAAAGTTACCAGAGACTCCAATAACAGGAAATCCTATTAGCTTTAATGTTAATGTAGCATTTATGGAAGGAGTCTCCAGTGCCAGTGTTTTAGGGTGTATTCAGACCAGGATAGTTCGATAGTTCACTTGCTTTGGTCCGAACCAAATGTTTTTTTTTTATTTTTTCATTTTGGTGCGGTTCGCTTTCACACTGTACATTTTAGTAAGCGGACCAAAATCTGTCAACAAAGCCACGCGCCCTGAGGTCGTTCAGCTATTGGTCAGAGACGACACGCGCACAAAGCGTCAAGTTCAAAAGTAGTCATGGAGGCTTTCCGTGCTGTTATTCTTTTTAATGTCATCAAAGCTATATGTTTTTTCCAGTTTTTACTGTTTTCACAATTGTGCGATTACTATGCTGTTGTACAAGTAATTTATCAACGACGACGACAAAGAGCAAGGCGGCTACGGAGGATAGCGCTGATGAGCGCACATCATGTTGTGACAGTTCTGGCTCTTCACGCAATAGATGAATTTCTTTTTTGCGTTGCTAGTACCGCCACTTTTTGAAAGAATGTCCCTGATTTTAATGTAGGTCTGACGGAGTTTCTTCACTTTTAGCCGACATTGTTCTGGGGAGCGCGTGAACCCCTTCTCCTTCATTTTCTCACTGAATACAGCAAACACGTCGGCATTTTTGTGTGTTCTCTCCAAAAGCTCAGATATGTGGACATCTGCCCATATATCCACAAGGGTACGCGTTTCTTCCTCGGCCCACGTTTGCCCCCTACTCATTTTTTGTACTCTGTAGTCTAGCCTACCACTGGTCTGAATGACTGAACGACTGTAGTAAGGTTCCCTTGACAACCGAAACGGTGTTTGCACTTTGCGGTGGAGTGTCAAGACTCTGTTTCCCATAATGCTCGACAAACGACGGAAGCTCCCGAGGTACAAAAAAGCAAAACTGTCGGATTAGGTCCGGTCTGCTTTCACACCTCCAAAAGATCTGCACCAGGGTTCCTTTGGTCCGGACCGAGTCCGACCTTGCAGCTCGGTCTCGGTCCGCTTGTTTGGTCCGGACCAGAGTTCGGTGGTTTGTATTCAGACCAACCCAAAAGGTCCGGACCAAGGGAAATTTGGTTCGTTTGGTCCGGACCAAACAACGTAGGTGTGAATACGCCATTATAAAAGTGTTCAGAATGGAACTGTGAGTTGTTTGTTTGTTTGTTTGTTTGTTTGTTTGTTTGTTTGTTTGTTTGTTTTGAGGAAAAAAAGGTGAGGCTAGTGACGGTGGAACATGTCTTTAATATGTATCTTGTTTTTAAGGACAAAACATATATAAAATATAATGTGATGCTACTTAATTGTCTTAATTAGACACGTTATAACACCGGAGGTGCGACTATTGGAAAACAATCAACTTCAGGCTGGTAACTGTTCATCTAACATCAGGTTGCATCAGAGCACCTTTCAATCGCTGATTGTTTTTCTTTAACTGCATGCCTCCAGGTGTTTTATTCTTTTCTCTTTATTTAACACTCAGGTCGGTATGCAAACCAGGAGCCTGTGTCATAACCGATCTCTCCAGCCTTGTAAACATGACTGCTGTGTGAACGCGTCAGTCCGTTCGGTTCAACCAGGCAAATGACAGAGTTACTGTGCGTCGAGCTTAATGGTGTGGAAAAATCCTGACAAGAAAATCGCACACCTGTGGCAAAAGTCGATGTGCGATCGAGTTAAATAATACACACCTTGTGTCATAACATCAGTTTGCTGGCAGATGACATGATTATTACCTCCATGTAGTTATAATGACGGCATCACTGACTACTGAGGTTTCTAAATGTACGGGTATACACACACGAAGATAAAGATTTTTCACACACACACACACACACACACACACACACACACACACACACACACCTTATTTCTATGTAATTAAAACCATATTTTATTTTCACATGTATGTAATGACAAGATTATATGATGTCATGTTTTTTTTTTCTTGAGGGAATGTGTATTGATCCTGTTATTGTGTGTGTGTGTGTGTGTGTGTGTGTGTGTGTGTGTGTGTGTGTGTGTGAGATGGCATATCTCTGCACACCGTAATGCCTGTGTGTGAACTGAGGCTGCAGCATGCAGGTGTCGGAGTGAAACAGTGCAGGTCACAGCATGTGAGGAGGAAACTCATAGCAGCAGATTTTCACTTACAGACACTGCAAGCACGTCTGTCTGTCTGTCTGTCTGTCTGTCTGTTTCACCATTTGTCTCCGTCTCTCTATTGCTGTCTCTCCCTGTTTGTATTTGTTTTTTTTTTCCTTTCAGTGTATCTCTGTGTCTCTGTGTGTGTGTGTCTCTATTTCTGTCTTTCTCTCTCATGTGTCTTTCTGTCTCTCCCACTGTGCACTTTGGCCCTGTCATGTCTCTCTCTCTTTGTCTCTCTGTCTGTCCTCTGTTTTCCCCTCTCTCAAAATGTTATCTCGGTCTTTCTGTCCCTCCCTGCCATCTCTCTCTCTCTCTGTCTTTGTCTCTCCGTCTGTTCGTCCTTCTGTTTTTCTCTCTCTCAACATGTTATCTCTGTCTTGCTGTCCCTCCTTGTCATGTCTCTCTCTCTCGTCTCTCTCTCTCTTCTCTCTCTCTCTCTCTGTCCCTCCCTGTCATCTCTCTTTCTTTGTCTCTTTGTCTGTCTGTCTGTCCCTCTGTTTTTCTCTCTCTCAAAATGTTTTCTCTTTCTGTCCCTCCTTGTCACCTCTCTCTCTCTGTCTCGCCATCTGTCTGTCTCTCTGTTTATGGCTCTCAACATTATCTCTGTCTTTCTGTCCCTCCCTGTCATCTCTCTCTCTGTCTCTCCCTGTCATGTCTCTCTCTCTTTCTCTCTCTCTGTCCCTCCATGTCATGTCTCTCTCTCGTGCTCTCTCTCTCTCTCTTTGCTCTCTTTGTTTCTCTGTCTGTCTGTCCCTCTGTTTTTCTCTCTCTCAACATGTTCTCTCTCTCTCTTTCTCTCTCTCTGTCCATCCTTGTCATATCTCTCTCTGTCTCTCTGTCTGTCTATCCCTCTGTTTTTCTCTCTCTTAACATGTTTTCTCTGTCTCTCTGTCCCTCCTTGTCATGTCTCTCTCTCTCTCTCTCTCTCTCTCTCTCTCTCTCTCTCTCTGTCTCTCTCCCCCCAACCTCATCTCACACAAAATTTGTCAGAATTGGAATAATATTCTCCTGTGATCCATGTGCCTGGAGGCAGATCGATATATTTTTTGTATTTCTGTTATATATCTGTCTCTATATGCGTTCTAACTGTATATAAGTGAGAACTTTGCTGTGAGTGCAATCGCCTGTCCCGAGCTCTCGCTCTCTCCCAGGGTGCATTAGATTTAAAATGTTCCAGAGGAAATGAGGAAGGGGAAAAGGAGGCAGTGCTGAGACAAATGGCCTGCTTCATATTTAATGTGCTGCTAATGGAATTAGCTGAGGGCATCACGAGGCTGGCACTGCGGGGACATGTTCGCCAGCACAGTGCTTCCTCTATAGGGTGGGGCGGGGCAGAAGGCTGGGGGGAACAGGGGTCACTACACAGGGAAATATTCCAGCTGAGGAGACAGGCTGGGACATATTTACACTGTCCGTTAAAACAATGAAGTATTTTTACCTAACCTCGTTTTACTCCCACTTCATCTAAATGGAGCACTGTGTAGCTATATGACTCTCTCTCTCTCTCTCTCTCTCACACACACACACACACACACACACACACACACACACACACACACACACACACACACACAATCCTTATGAGGACCTTCAATTGACATCCTTTTTAATGAAGCTATGTTTGCACCGAAACCTAACCTTAACCTCAGTAATGAAAAGGAATTTAATTTTTTGTCAGAACAACAGCATCAACAACAACAACAAGAAGACTTTCTTTGTGGGGACCATCCAAATGTCCCCACAATGTTAAAATTGTCAGATTTTACTATCATTTTGGGGATATTTGGTCCTCAGCAGTATATAAAACATGTGCACGTGCGCGCGCGCGCACACACACACACACACACACACACACACACACACACACACACACACACACACACACAATCCTTATGAGGACCTTCCATTGACATCATTTTTAATGTAATGAATTAAAGCTATGTTTGCACATAACCCTAACTTTAACCTCCGTAATGAGAAGGAAACTTTTTAGCTCTTTTTTTTAATTTTGTTTTTGTCAAAACAACAACAACAGGACTTTGTTTGTGGAGACCATCCAAATGTCCCCACAAGGTCAAAATTGTCCGATTTTACGATCATTTTGGGAATATTTGGTCCTCAGAAGTATATAAACAAACACACATTTTTCTTTCTCATTCTAGCTGTGTTCCATTTTGGAAGTAGCTGCTTTCCAAGCCCACGCCCTTCAAAGCTTCCTGTCTCTCAAGACAGAAATATAATTGAAAAGGAGCAGTGTCATAATACAGTACATCACACCTTTTAGTACGCGGCACTAAAAGTTTGTTTATTTACCATCATTTACTAGTTTATGAATTTACACAAGGTTAACAGCTGCTACCTTTCTGGCGCTGCTAACGTAACAATTGGATCTGTTCCCTGAATAACACGGCTAGCTAGTTAGCAAGTAAAGGAGTATCGCTATGCCATTATTTGTATCTCTACCGATTTTTAACGTGACTCCTACACCCTTGAAATCATGTCTGCTGGAAAAAAGTAACTTTTCATTCACTGGATTAGTAAGTATATCATTAAACTTTCTTCTACAAGTTTCTTCGACAGTTCCTCAACCTCAGCTACATCACCCAAGTACATAATTGGTTTCCACCCAACCCCTTTTCCACCAACAGGGAACTGGTTCCGTTCTGGTCCACGCACCAAATGCTCTGAGCATTTCGACCAAAAATAAACTGGCTCTGAACCTGAAAACGTGGTTCCCAGCTGGAACCAAACTATAGCTGTTTTTTCAGCATGAACCATCACATGACATCATCACATGACATCAGTGGGCATGTCATTAGTTTGGAGAGGAAGCAGAGCGCAGTAATGGAGACATGAATGAAAACATACCGTATATTTGCAATAATGGAACAATATGTAATCATGCACTCCGCCATTTACTGTTTACTTCCATTGTGCAACGTGTAACACCCTCCATTCATGACGCAGCCTCGATTACAATTCCACTCAAAGCTGGTGAAAATGTGGGCTGGTTCGTTATTGGCACCAAGGTTCAAGAAATCCTGAATGGAACTGGTTCAAGAACCCATTCCTTGTTGGTTGAAAGTGGGTTCGAGTGGAAGTTCAAAGACATTCAGATTAGATAAAGCTTTTATTTATTTACCTTTTTGCCATAGCGAGATGCCATCTCACTATGGCAAAAAGCTAAATAAATAAATAAATAAACAAACAAACTTTGAACTCTGGCAAGCTTTTTTTTTAAATCTAAAGTGACTGAGTATGCTAGGTACATAGCTGCCAACATTCCGAAATTGTAAATAGTAATACAAGGTTGGGTACTAAGTCTTGGTGGGGGGTCGGGCCCCCCCGCCACCAAAGCTTTCTAGCAAAACTACCCTGAAAACATCAGACTAAAACAAAATAGTTTGACAAAATTTATTCTACAAACTAAACTATCATCTTACATTAATTTGCAAAGTTCTTTTCAACAATGTATGAAAATAGTCAGTGAATCAGGCAAAAACTTCAAACAATGCAATTGGCACATATAACTTTTGACAAAGTACACATTAGAGAAATAGACTAGAGCTTACTCAGTCAACAGTTGATGTTATTGCACCACATAAATGTCTCACCGACATGGAGCACAAAACGCATAGTGATCGCCCTTACTTGACTTAGAAATGAAGGGAAACTCCTCTCGGTACGAGTCCTTGAAGCGCTGGCCCTTCCCCTTAGCCATGCTTTCTTTAGAGATTAGTACTATGCTACATCTTCATAACAAAAGCTTGAAACGCCATGCTTTGTTCAGAAACTTCGTGACCAAAGGCCAGACGATAGCGTGCCATGGATGAGCTAATAGAATCATTGATTGGCTGAGAGAACAAGCAATAGCCAATGAAATTTGGCGTAGTATCTGCCACTTGGAACGAAGCGGTGTTTTATCAAATACGAATCCCACCGGTGATAGACTTTGAAAATGACCCATGAAAATTGGCAAAATCGTATTTTATTGTAGTAAATTCATATTTTCGTAATCAAAACGACAAATCGTAATAAATACGATTTATTCGTAGTAGTTGGCAGCTATGTATCTATATAATGGTTATTCCATGAAATCAAGTCGTACATGAGCTGATAGCCGACGAGGCACATAGCACCGAGTTGGCTATAAGCCATGTACGACGAGATTGAGTGGAATAACTGTTTTATTCTATCCACATTCACTGGATTTTAAGAAACAGAGCATTTTTATTTTTATTTTTTTGCAAATTCAATAAATAAAAACTTCATACAAAACGTCCGAAGTTTTTATTTATCGAATTTGCAAAAAAAATAAATTAAATAAATAAAAAAAAAAAGTGAGTGAGGGAAGGATGGAGCGTGAGATCAACAGGCGGATCGGTGCAGCCTCCGCAGTGATGCGGTCGCTTTACCGGTCCGTCGTGGTGAAGAAGGAGCTGAGCCAAAAGGCGAAGCTCTCAATTTACCGGTCGATCTACGTTCCGACTCTCACCTATGGTCATGAGCTTTGGGTAATGACCGAAAGAACAAGATCGCAGATACAAGCAGCCGAAATGAGTTTCCTTCGCAGGGTGGCTGGGCGCTCCCTTAGAGATAGGGTGAGAAGCACAGTCACTCGGGAGGAGCTCGGAGTAGAGCCGCTGCTCCTCCACATCGAGAGGAATCAGCTGAGGTGGCTCGGGCATCTTTTTCGGATGCCTCCTGGACGCCTCCCTGGGGAGGTGTTCCAGGCATGTCCCCCCGGGAGGAGGCCCCGGGGAAGACCCAGAACATGCTGGAGGGACTATGTCTCTCGGCTGGCCTGGGAACGCCTCGGTGTTCTTCCCGAGGAGCTGGCCGAGGTGTCTGGGGAAAGGGAAGTTTGGGCTTCCATGCTTAGACTGCTGCCTCCGCGATCTGGCCCCGGATAAGCGGAAGAAGACGAGACGAGACAAGACGAGACGAGACAAAACGTGCGACAAAATCATTGCCACTTAGAATGTAAACAAACCGATGAAACGACAGGAGCAATTTGTGAAAAATGCGATAATAATAATTCTTGAAAATTAAAAAAAAACATACGTTCTGGCCATCAAATACTTTCATTTCATGTTTTGTTGCTTTTTGTGTAATTTTTATGGTTTTGTTTTCAAGTAGAGTTTTTATTTCATCCTCAGTTGGTTCAGAAACACGCCCCACCATTTTGTTTTTCTCTCCTCACGGTATATTAACTGATATCCTAGTAGTAGAGTAGCCAATCAGAGTGTATAATTGCTCATATCCAGTGAATGTGGATAGAATAAATATGTATAACTATTTTTCAGAACAACTAACAACAAAAAATGTTTATAGTTGACGGCAAAATACAGCGAATGGTATTTGATCAGATTTACTAACTAGATTTTAGTAGAGGTGGACAAAGTACCCAACTTCATTACTTAAGTCAAAGTACAGATACCGCTGGTCAAATGTGACTCCGATACAAGTGAAAGTTGTCCAGTCAAATTTTTACTTAAGTTAAAGTACTGAAGTACTAGTACATTTTCTGTCAACGCATCGTTGTATTATTGCCACAACGCTTACAAAACCTAACGCCGTTACCAAAGACAGAAATGTGAATTCACAAAATGAATGCATGCCGTGCCATCATGGTGGTTTAATGTTGAGCTAGCTAGTCAGTGAAACTCCACCTGACATGCTAGCAAACGCTTTTCAAACTCAAAATATTGGGTATATTGGGTAGCTAATGCTACGAGAAAAGAAAGATTTCTAGTTTTTGTTTATTTGGCAAGATTATGCTAAAACATATTTCTGAAAGGATTTCAGATAAGTTAACGTTATTCATGTTAGCGTAACTCCATTTTTACATGCTAACTAACAGTGTCCAAGTTAACTAGCTATGTGTTAGCGTTAGCCGTGTACAAGGCTACGGCAACTTGGCTGGCAAATCCATAGAAAGTCATTTGACGAACCAGACTGCGTAGCTATGTTTGCAACGTTATCGCTAACTCTAAAAGCACAGACAACTTCGTTGCAAGCTTTCTCTTGGAATAAAACGTTTACATCCCTCAATATGCTTCCGCAGGGTGGATGGCGAGTTTTTGTAGGCCGTGATGTGGTTCGTTTTCAGCAAACAAAGCAAACATTTCAAATGAAACGAATCTTTAATCCATGCAGGAAACTGAAACATGGGTTCATGGGCCATGAGTTTGTGCGTTCTCCAGAAGAACCGCCTCCTTCCATTCTGCCATCAACTGATCGTGTTAAATAATGCTGCTGAGAAATAATTGAACTTGATTTTATGGACGTGACGTGACCTTAGTGATTACTGATCGGCTGTCTCACGCTACGTTCACACTGCAAGGCTTAATGCTCAATTCCGATTTTTTTGTGAAATCCGATTTTTTTGTGAGGTCGTTCACATTAACAAATATATGCGACTTGTATGTGATCCTCAGTATGAACGAAAAGCGACCTAAAAGTGTTCCGCATGCGCATTGCAGGATACGACGATGTCACACGCAGTGAGCATGGCCAGTGTTTACGGAAGTAAAACCGCCCGGTTGCGGTATGACCCATCCAATCTAGCTTGAATAGCTGTATCCCCCCAAATGGAAATCAGCTCCCTAACCTCTGCGTCCTTCCATTGAGAAGATTCAGAACCTTCACAGCCCGAAGCGTCCCTCGCATTGATGTCATGCGCAGGGGTGCAGATACGTTTTCTGAACTGGGAGGGACAAAAAACTGGGGGGGACAAAGCTGCCAGCAAACCAACCCCGATATGCCTGTCAAACTTGTTGTTAGTAACCATAGCAACCAAGCTCGAGCTCGCAACCTGTGCAGTCTGCGCAGCTCAACCAACCGAATATCAGTCTTTGTTTTATGTGAGTTGTTGCAACTATGTATACACTGCTGTGCACCTCAATAAACCGAATGGTAATTAGTCTTTTGATTTTTCCGTGAGGTTTGCCTTATACAAAGAAAGACAGCATAGACGTTTTTTCCTCCCTATAAGTGGGGGGGACCGAACGAGGTGAATTTAAATCTGGGTGGGACAAGTCCCACCCTCTATCTGCGCCCGTGATTATGCGCCATGTTGTTGCAACTTTTTTTGAGAGACCCGCCGCCTACTTCAGTGCAGAATAGTGACGTTTGTGGCTTGTTGATGACGTGTAAGTCGGATGAATGCGACCTGGCGGTTCAGACTGAAGTCGCATATGAAAAGAGCGGATAGGAATCGGAATTAGGACCACATATCCAAACGGCCTGGGTCGGATTTGAAAAAATCGGATCTGTGTCGTTCAGATTGTCAATAAAAGATCGGATACAGGTCACATATGGGCGAAAAAATCGGA
This sequence comes from Neoarius graeffei, assembly GCF_027579695.1. Lineage (NCBI taxonomy): Eukaryota > Metazoa > Chordata > Actinopteri > Siluriformes > Ariidae > Neoarius > Neoarius graeffei. The sequence goes on along the minus strand of NC_083591.1, from coordinate 8,465,479 downwards.
TTTGAGTCACTTCAGCCTGCAGTGTGAACGTAGCCTCAGTGTCACCTGTAAAAAACCATCACGTTTTAGAAAAGAAAAGAAAAAAAACATCCACTTTCAAAGCTGCTTCATAGTAACGAGTAACGAGGACCTTGATAGAAATGTAGTGGAGTGAAAAGTACGATATTTGTCTTTCAAATATAGTGAAGTTAAAGTCATAAGTTTCCAAAAAAAAAAAATACTCAAGTAAAGTACAGATACTCAAAAAGTGTACGTAAATACAGTACTCAAGTAAATGTACTTCATTACTGTCCACCTCTGGATTTTAGGTGTTACATTCCAGAAAGATCAGAAAAGTCTGCTTTCCGGATCTAGTATGAAGATGGGAAGCAGTACTGCTGCGAGTCAAAATGACGTCCTTTCAGTGATATTTCATTTTAATGGCTGTTTAATTTCCAAGAAGATTTTCCGTTGATATTCCAGTAAAGATTGATGAAAAGATGAGACGTGCTGCCCTGTGGTCTGTCTGACTCGACTATTTCTTTGACAAATCATCGTTAGCAATATGGTTTTATTGTGGAGCTCAGTGAGGCAATAGAATTCACCCCCTATTCATATCTGTATTTGTTTTCATTTCGAGCGCATTACACTCACCGGCCACTTTAATCAGAACTTGTTCTTAAGGCTAAGATTCCTGTTCTTGGCTGCAGGAGTGGAACCCAATGTAGTCTTCTGTCTGCTGTTGCATGCTGAGATGCTTTTCTGCTCACCACAGTTGTAAAGAGTGTTTACTGCATCGTCGTAAAGTGCCAAGTCAGCATCTGACGTTGGCGACCACTAATCTGAAAGCACTACGATCAGCAGCCAAGTGCAGCAGGTCAATGATCTTCTTTCCTGTCACCAACGTCGGGTCGTCTGTGAAGGCTTTCCTAGGTCTGCCTCTCTTTCTTTTACCTTCTATACGTCCTTCGATGCACAGTCGTTCCAGTTGGTTCTCTCTGACAATATGGCCCATAAATCTAAGTTGTCTCTGAAGGATCGTTCTCAACAGGCACTTTTTCTCCTGGACCATTTGCAAAATCTCTTCGTTGGTTTTCTGATCTATCCATGATATTTTCAACATGCGCCTATAAAACCACATTTCTGCAGCTTCTAACTGGTTCTTTACTGCCGCGCTCATAGTCCAGGATTCGCATCCATATAACAATAAAGACCAGACATAACACTTTAAGAATCGTTTCTTTGATTTGGTTGGGAGGGTTTTATTTGTAAAGATATTCCTTTTTTCCATGAATGCTTGCTTTGCCATGGCGATACGTCTTCTAATTTCCACTGTGCTTCTACCATCATGGGTAAGCATGCATCCCAGGTATTCAAAGGACTCCATCTGTTGTACAACCCCGATTCCAAAAAAGTTGGGACAAAGTACAAACTGTAAATAAAAACGGAATACAATAATTTACAAATCTCAAAAACTGATATTGTATTCACAATAGAACATAGACAACATATCAAATGTCAAAAGTGAGACATTTTGAAATTTCATGTCAAATATTGGCTCATTTGAAATTTCATGACAGCAACACATCTCAAAAAAGTTGGGACAGGGGCAATAAGAGGCTGGAAAAGTTAAAGGTACAAAAAAGGAACAGCTGGAGGACCAAATTGCAACTCATTAGGTCAATTGGCAATAGGTCATTAACATGACTGGGTATAAAAAGAGCATCTTGGAGTGGCAGCGGCTCTCAGAAGTAAAGATGGGAAGAGGATCACCAATCCCCCTAATTCTGCGTCGACAAATAGTGGAGCAATATCAGAAAGGAGTTCGACAGTGTAAAATTGCAAAGAGTTTGAACATATCATCATCTACAGTGCATAATATCATCAAAAGATTCAGAGAATCTGGAAGAATCTCTGTGCGTAAGGGTCAAGGCCGGAAAACCATACTGGGTGCCCGTGATCTTCGGGCCCTTAGACGGCACTGCATCACATACAGGCATGCTTCTGTATTGGAAATCACAAAATGGGCTCAGGAATATTTCCAGAGAACATTATCTGTGAACACAATTCACCGTACCATCCGCCGTCACCAGCTAAAACTCTATAGTTCAAAGAAGAAGCCGTATCTAAACACGATCCAGAAGCGCAGACATCTTCTCTGGGCCAAGGCTCATTTAAAATGGACTGTGGCAAAGTGGAAAACTGTTCTGTGGTCAGACGAATCAAAATTTGAAGTTCTTTATGGAAATCAGGGACGCCGTGTCATTCGGACTAAAGAGGAGAAGGACGACCCAAGTTGTTATCAGCGCTCAGTTCAGAAGCCTGCATCTCTGATGGTATGGGGTTGCATTAGTGCGTGTGGCATGGGCAGCTTACACATCTGGAAAGACACCATCAATGCTGAAAGGTATATCCAGGTTCTAGAGCAACATATGCTCCCATCCAGACGACGTCTCTTTCAGGGAAGACCTTGCATTTTCCAACATGACAATGCCAAACCACATACTGCATCAATTACAGCATCATGGCTGCGTAGAAGAAGGGTCCGGGTACTGAACTGGCCAGCCTGCAGTCCAGATCTTTCACCCATAGAAAACATTTGGCGCATCATAAAACAGAAGATATGACAAAAAAGACCTAAGACAGTTGAGCAACTAGAATCCTACATTAGACAAGAATGGGTTAACATTCCTATCCCTAAACTTGAGCAACTTGTCTCCTCAGTCCCCAGACGTTTACAGACTGTTGTAAAGAGAAAAGGGGATGTCTCACAGTGGTAAACATGGCCTTGTCCCAACTTTTTTGAGATGTGTTGTTGTCATGAAATTTAAAATCACCTAATTTTTCTCTTTAAATGATACATTTTCTCAGTTTAAACATTTGATATGTCATCTAAGTTCTATTCTGAATAAAATATGGAATTTTGAAACTTCCACATCATTGCATTCCGTTTTTATTGACAATTTGTACTTTGTCCCAACTTTTTTTGACTCGGGGTTGTAGTTTTTGTCCATCTAGAATGATTTCACACTTTGGGTTTTCAGTATTTGAAGAGAATACCATAGTTTTGGTCGTCTTTTTATTTATAAACAGTCCTCTTTTTTCACTTTCAGATTTCAGCTGCTTTAACATTCTTTCAAGACTGTCCTTGTCTTCAGTTAAAAGTACTGTATCATCTGCATATCCGACATTCTTCACGGGAACACCGTTTATCTTGATTACACCCTCCTCTTCTGTTATTTTCCTCATAATGATCTCAGAATACAATGAAAAAAGATCAGGTGACATGACACATCCTTGTCTGACACCTCTTTTGATAGGAGCCCAGTCACTAAGGTTTCCATTAATTGACATGGCAGCAGTGTGGTGCCAGTATAAGTTTTTCAATATATTCTTCTGTCTGTGTAGTCAATATGTAGTGCTTTCAAATCTTCCATGATAAATTCATGTTTTACTTTATCAAATGCCTTCTCCTAGTCTATAAATGCGCAGTAGATATCTTTTTGCATTTCAACAGCCCTTTCTGTTAACATGTGCATGACAAAGATGGCGTTCCGAGTTCCTTTGTTCTTACGAAATCCAAATTGTTCCCATGCTTTACTGTATATGAGTTGCTACCGTATATCCTTCGCTCACTCGTTGTTTTTTTGTTTTTCGCACCATTCTATTTGTGTAAACTCTAGAGACTGTTGTGTGTGAAAACCCCCAGGAGATCAGCAGTTTCTGAAATACTCAAATAAACCAGTCCATCTGGCTCAAACCAACACCCATGCCGCAGTGCAAAAAAGTCACACTTCACTGTGAGATCACAAATTTTCCCATTCTGATGTTTGAATATTGTGAACATGAACCTCTTGATTTGTATCTGCGTGATTTGATGTATCATACATTCTCATCTCATCTCATTATCTCTAGCCGCTTTATCCTTCTACAGGGTCGCAGGCAAGCTGGAGCCTATCCCAGCTGACTACGGGCGAAAGGCGGGGTACACCCTGGACAAGTCGCCAGGTCATCACAGGGCTGACACATAGACACAGACAACCATTCACACTCACATTCACACCTACGGTCAATTTAGAGTCACCAGTTAACCTAACCTGCATGTCTTTGGACTGTGGAGGAAACCGGAGCACCCGGAGGAAACCCACGCGGACAACATGCAAACTCCGCACAGAAACGCCCTCGCTGGCCACGGGGCTCGAACCCGGACCTTCTTGCTGTGAGGCAACAGCGCTAACCACTACACCACCGTGCCACCCCATCGTACGTTCTGTAGAACGTATTTGTATTTGCTTAGTAGGCAGTTGTCCGCGTAAGCTAGATAAACAAACTGTGTTATTGCATTAAATGTTAGAACTTCTCCATTCAAAAGCACTTGCTGTTAGCTACAAGATTTACTTACATTGGTACCGTAAACCTCCTGTTTGTTTAATGTTGAAGCAAAGACCTATGATCCAGTCTCGAGAATTATGGGATTGCTTAAACTTCAGAGGGCAGCTGCTTTGGAAAGCTTTATCTCTGTAGCATGACTCAAAACCTGTGCAACTTCCTTCTGACTTGAATACAGGATAAATCTCATTCTCTTTCCGTCTCTCCGTCTCACTCTGTATCTCTGTCTCTAATCCTTGTACTTTTTATGTGCCTTATTTTCTGAGGATCTATATCATTGTCATTTTTTCCACATGGCCCTGAAAAGATTATGCCGCTTTTTTTCTGTAAATTAATCTATAGAAATTATCGAGTGTACTGTCCTGCATACTACTTAACTTAAAAGCAACGAGTGTTAAAAAAAAAAAAAAACATGGACAGCATGGCTGCATGTGCTTCTGTTCTATACTGTAGATATGAAGCCAAAAGCCATTCCACTACCACGTTGTCAAATTTGTACAGTTTGCGCAATAGGGACTTTTTGCTGCTATCTGGAGCCAGAGTCTGCGCAGTAGAGACAAGAGTCGAACCTCCTCACTGTGTAAGCTCACTCCCTTCTCCCAATACCAAGGTCCAGCGCTTCACCAAGGCTGTCCAATACTTCCTTCCCAAGGATATCCAGGACTTCTTACAATATAGTAGATTATTACACATACAGGACACTTTTTCGATGGAATAAAAACATGTGTTCTATTCCCTTCGAGCAGGTTTCATTCATTTGGTTTGATAGCATGTAATACTGTTCGCATATCGCTTATCCTACGTGTATTGCATCACTCTACTCTACCCGAAGGAGAATGAGCATTGGATATGGTTTATGATATTACATAGTTGTCAAGACGACATGACGTCACACATCAGAGCTGATATGAATATTCAGTGAGAGAGTTTTCTGCTATGCATGCGCATAAGCATTTCTTTGTTCGCCGGGAAACAGAAAGACACGTTGAACACCTGAAAGGTTACCAGAGCTTCATCAGATATTCTTCATGCATGTTTGCAAGAGAAAAACATACCAACGGACATTGAAAAACTGGAAAAGAGAGTGTGTATGTATAATAATATTGGCTGGCTTTTTTCATGGTATATCAGATATATTCAGTGATGTACGTAGTCGAGTCACTAAACCTCGAGTCTGAGTCCAGACCCGAGTCCTCAGTGTTCAGGTCCAAGTCATTAAAGAAAATTTCAAGTCGAGTCCATGATTGATCCGAGTCGAGTCCGAGAACAAGACTCCAACCGCGCCATTTGACGGTGGCTGTTGCTGCCTTTATGTGAAAGCGTCTCTGCTATTGTGTCGGACTGACGTTCCTGCTCGACTGCGCCATTTTAGTTAACAGGCTACAGATAAAAAGCTTGTTCATCGCTCAGCAAGCCCCGCCCACTATCAACAGGGCAAATAACATGAGAGAGGGTTAACACTAGCTAGTTCATTGGTCAGCAAGCAAGCCCCGCTATCAACAGAGCAATGAACATAGTGTCACTTCCTTCTCTGGGTGGAGTCTTGCCAAACGACGATTGAAGTCCGAGGTTGTCCCCGTCGTCTCCTCGATAGTTCTTCTACATATGGAACACGTGTGCATTTTTTTCCCACTGCACGAGAAAGCAGACAATCGTAGGGGCGTTCGAGTCCTCGTCTCTGGTTTCCGAGTCCGAGTCCAACTCTGAGTCATCGGTGCTCAAGTCCTAGTCAAGTCATGAGTCCTTAAAATTAGAGCATGAGTCAGAGTCCTGGACTCGAGTACTACAAGCCTGGATATATTCCATTTGGCTACTCGTCTTGAATTCATCCAACATCATGCTAGCTGAATGGAATATATCTGACATACCACTGAAAGCCAGACAATATTATTTAAATCACATGTTAAAAACAGTTTAGATGAGAAAAGCGGCTTGGAAAATAAGCCAGTTTGTCAGTGAAGCACATGAGGATGGGTGGAGCTTGATATTATACTGCAGCCAGCCAGCAGGGGCGCTAGACCTGTATTCGCGTCACTTTTTCAAGATGTTACTTTTTCCATGTTTTTTACAGTCAGTGGTAAAGATTTAAAGAAAAGACGCTTCCATTGGTTGAGTTTAAAATGCAAAATAATACAACCCCGATTCCAAAAAAGTTGGGACAAAGTACAAATTGTAAATAAAAATGGAATGCAATAATTTACAAATCTCAAAAACTGATATTGTATTCACAATAGAACATAGACAACATATCAAATGTTGAAAGTGAGACATTTTGAAATTTCATGCCAAATATTGGCTCATTTGATATTTCATGACAGCAGCACATCTCAAAAAAGTTGGGACAGGGGCAATAAGAGGCTGGAAAAGTTAAAGGTACAAAAAAGGAACAGCTGGAGGACCAAATTGCAACTCATTAGGTCAATTGGCAATAGGTCATTAACATGACTGGGTATAAAAAGAGCATCTTGGAGTGGCAGCGGCTCTCAGAAGTAAAGATGGGAAGAGGATCACCAATCCCCCTAATTCTGCGTCGACAAATAGTGGAGCAATATCAGAAAGGAGTTCGACAGTGTAAAATTGCAAAGAGTTTGAACATATCATCATCTACAGTGCATAATATCATCAAAAGATTCAGAGAATCTGGAAGAATCTCTGTGCGTAAGGGTCAAGGCCGGAAAACCATACTGGGTGCCCGTGATCTTCGGGCCCTTAGACGGCACTGCATCACATACAGGCATGCTTCTGTATTGGAAATCACAAAATGGGCTCAGGAATATTTCCAGAGAACATTATCTGTGAACACAATTCACCGTGCCATCCGCCGTTGCCAGCTAAAACTCTATAGTTCAAAGAAGAAGCCGTATCTAAACACGATCCAGAAGCGCAGACGTCTTCTCTGGGCCAAGGCTCGTTTAAAATGGACTGTGGCAAAGTGGAAAACTGTTCTGTGGTCAGACGAATCAAAATTTGAAGTTCTTTATGGAAATCAGGGACGCCGTGTCATTCGGACTAAAGAGGAGAAGGACGACCCAAGTTGTTATCAGCGCTCAGTTCAGAAGCCTGCATCTCTGATGGTATGGGGTTGCATTAGTGCGTGTGGCATGGGCAGCTTACACATCTGGAAAGACACCATCAATGCTGAAAGGTATATCCAGGTTCTAGAGCAACATATGCTCCCATCCAGATGACGTCTCTTTCAGGGAAGACCTTGCATTTTCCAACATGACAATGCCAAACCACATACTGCATCAATTACAGCATCATGGCTGCGTAGAAGAAGGGTCCGGGTACTGAACTGGCCAGCCTGCAGTCCAGATCTTTCACCCATAGAAAACATTTGGCGCATCATAAAACAGAAGATACGACAAAAAAGACCTAAGACAGTTGAGCAACTAAAATCCTACATTAGATAAGAATGGGTTAACATTCCTATCCCTAAACTTGAGCAACTTGTCTCCTCAGTCCCCAGATGTTTACAGACTGTTGTAAAGAGAAAAGGGGATGTCTCACAGTGGTAAACATGGCCTTGTCCCAACTTTTTTGAGATGTGTTGTTGTCATGAAATTTAAAATCACCTAATTTTTCTCTTTAAATGATACATTTTCTCAGTTTAAACATTTGATATGTCATCTATGTTCTGTTCTGAATAAAATATGGAATTTTGAAACTTCCACATCATTGCATTCCGTTTTTATTTTCAATTTGTACTTTGTCCCAACTTTTTTGGAATCAGGGTTGTATAATCTCATCTCATCTCATTATCTCTAGCCGCTTTATCCTTCTACAGGGTCGCAGGCAAGCTGGAGCCTATCCCAGCTGACTACGGGCGAAAGGCGGGGTACACCCTGGACAAGTCGCCAGGTCATCACAGGGCTGACACATAGACACAGACAACCATTCACACTCACATTCACACCTACGGTCAATTTAGAGTCACCAGTTAACCTAACCTGCATGTCTTTGGACTGTGGGGGAAACCGGAGCACCCGGAGGAAACCCACGCGGACACGGGGAGAACATGCAAACTCCACACAGAAAGGCCCTCGCCGGCCCCGGGGCTCGAACCCAGGACCTTCTTGCTGTGAGGCGACAGCGCTAACCACTACACCACCGTGCCGCCCGGGTTGTATAATATAGATGACATTTAAAGGAATTAAAGTTATACTTCTGCTGGCTTTCGGTAAACTATACAGTTCCAAGCACAGGGACGGTTGTATGTACAGTACGGTATATTTTCAAAGTCAGAGATCATCCTTTCTGTCTTCCTTTCTCATTATGACCCTGAAACGTACTCCATCTTTCCCTTCCCGCTTCAATCTCCTGTTCTCTCTTTGCCAAACCATCAGACCCCAATTTTCCCTTCACTCTTCATCTCACTTCCTCTCTTGCTATCACCTCCAAATGTGAACTCGTTCTGTATATCTCTCTTTCACTCTATCTTTCATTTCTACAGCTGTGTGAAGATTATGTTTCCTTACACCTGGTCAGAAACACCGTCACAGCCTGCGGCTTTCTGATTTACCGTACTCTGTGCAGCGTTATCTTTCGGACTTTTCACATTTATGTTCTCGTAGGTTTTTTTTTTTTTTGTAGGATATGGCAGTAGTGAAGTCAAGACCCTTTGTGCTACATTTGTAGCAAAAAAAATTTTTTTTTTTTGAAAGAAAAGAGAAATGCAAATTCAAAACACCATACGAACTGTCGAAAGTGATTTTCATTTTCCAACAACGAGCTCTTTCGGAATGGCCTGGAAATGTCCAGTGCGCTCAGTGACGTCTAAAAGAACCCACAATTTGTTTAAGTTTGACAAAACCAGCGTGAACAAGAAGAAATACGTTTATCTGTTTTCCGATCGGATGTTCTGATGTGATTGCAATTTTATTTCCGGTTGGTCACATTTTCGTACGCAATGCATTGAAATTAAAAATGAATCATCGCTGTGTGTGTGTGTGTGTGTGTTTGAAAATTATGTAAATTCCGAACCCTTGATCAATGAGCAGATGCCTATGAGAGTAACACTGACGCTCTGACCCATGCCCGCTCTCACTCTGGCACTCTCGTTCTGCTTTTTAACAAATTCACTACTCGCTGTAAAAGACCCGCTGCTCCGTTTGATTTTTCCACTTCAGAGCCGAGGCTGTTGATTGAGACCTGTGTGTGTGTGTGTGTGTGTGAGAGTGTTAGAGCTAAGCGTTAACTCTCTCCTCTCCCCCGCAGGTTGCTACTGACAGACGTGCCTTTGACATCCGCTGCTGCTTGGACCGCTTGAAAGGGCAACGCCCCCCCACCCCCTTTTTCCTGCTTCTGCCACCCGCCACCCGCTTCAGTGCCAAGTGACATCCGCGGTTCTGAGCGAGAACGGCCTCTGCTACGCACCTGGTCGCCAACGCAACACCCTCCACCCCCCTGCCGTGTGCCCCCATGTTGCTTCTCGAGTCTGTGTCATAAGGACGGATCCAGGCAGTGCGCGCGTGTGTGTGTGTGTGTGTGCGTGTGTGTGTGTGTGTGTGCATGCGTGTGTGTGTGTGTGCGTGAGTGTGTGTGTGTGTGTGTGTGTGTGTATGAGTGAGTGTGGGCAAGAGGTGACTGCTATTGCCTCTTTCCACACCGCCAACTCTCTCCTCCTCTGCCCCTGCAACCACACGTAATCAATAATGAGTTTCACCATCCGTCTGGCCTGGCAGCGCAGCTGAGGAGAGACTGAGTGACAGCGAGAGAGAAGGAGAAAGAGTGAGGAACAGAGAGACGGAGGCCTCCACAGATAGAGGCTTCAAACGATAAAAAGGTCACAACATGGGCCTCTGATTTTTGATTTCTGAGTGCCTATAAACAAAAAGCCAAAATCTCGTCTCTTTTCCCGAGTGCACAAACCAAACCGGACAACAAGCTTCCTGTCCATCAGCATCAGCGTCAGCGTCAGCATCAGCATCAGCATCAGTGCCGTCATATCGTCTGGATTTCTTTGTTTTTTTTTGCTTTTAAGCCAAAATGGCGGTTAATGTGACGCCCATCCGGGACACGAAATGGCTGACACTGGAGGTGTGTCGCGAGTTCCAGCGAGGCACGTGTTCCCGACCCGACTCTGAATGTAAGTTCGCACATCCGGCCAAAAGCTGCCAAGTGGAAAACGGGAGAGTCATCGCCTGCTTCGACTCCCTCAAAGTGAGTAGTGACTCCATGGCAAACTTCTTTTCTACTTCACACATCTTTTTGGGAAGTTATTTGGGGGAAGGCTACACTATGACCTGCTGCATTCACCACTAAAGCCACATTCACGTTAAAAGCTTCAGATTGCATCATCTCTGTCTCGAAGGCTCACATCCGTAGCCGAAAGTGGCGCGTATCTGTCTGCAGACACATTCCTGCATCACGTCGATATTAATTTTGCATGATTTTTACTTGTCACAAGCAACAAAAAGAATCATGTTTGTACGGGCAAAAACTTGATGCTCAAGTAGCCTTTGTTCTGGATCCGGCTCACTTTTAACGTTTTCACAGCTATTTCTGGCACTTTTTTCATAAAAAAGAGACACATTGAGTTTGACAGTGATTGGAGTCTTTTGCTTCATCTTTTGCATTATGAGCTCATCCGGCTGATGGGCGATGAGCTTATGCCATCGTGTGCTGTCCGTCCATCGTCGTCCACATTTCGCGAAAATCGCTTCTTCTCTCTCAATTCTTCACTGACTTTTATTCTTTTTGGCAGGAAGGTAGGTCTGCATGGGGTGCATATATATAGCTTCTACTCAAATTTGCATAATTGCAATTAATAATGAAGATATGGAGTAATTAATCAATCAAGTCATCCCTAACGAACAATTTCCACTTCTTCTCCTTGAATTCTTCACCGATTTTGATTCTTTCTGGCATGAAGGTAGGGGTACCTAGGCTGCATAGAACGTCTACCCAGATTTGCTTCATTACAATTATTAATGAAGTTATGGACTAATTAAGCCTTAATGAGCAGTTCAATAATCAAAAATCGCTTCTTCTCGGTCAATTCCTTGCCATTTTGGATTCTTTCTGGTATTCCTAGGCTTGTATATACTGTAGCTTGCAACATTTATTGCGCACGGTGGCCTACTTGAGATCATTCCTTCTGGACTAGACAGGGCCGGAGTGAGCTACGCCGTCATTGACGGTCTCGTTTTTCTTTTGCTCGGGGTAGTAACAATCCAACACCTTGGAATGATCGATCAATTTAAAAGGCAACGACTGAAAAGAATAGACATAACAATCAAATCATTGCAGATTCAGTCGTATCATCAAATTAAGAAACATTGTCTTGTATCGTATTATGTGGAAGCTTGGGTTCAAGCTTTACAACCCTAATTGTAATCGAACTGGAGTCTCATCTCATCTCATTATCTGTAGCCGCTTTATCCTGTTCTACAGGGTCGCAGGCAAGCTGGAGCCTATCCCAGCTGACTACGGGCGAAAGGCGGGGTACACCCTGGACAAGTCGCCAGGTCATCACAGGGCTGACACATAGACACAGACAACCATTCACACTCACATTCACACCTACGCTCAATTTAGAGTCACCAGTTAACCTAACCTGCATGTCTTTGGACTGTGGGGGAAACCGGAGCACCCGGAGGAAACCCACGCGGACACGGGGAGAACATGCAAACTCCGCACAGAAAGGCCCTCGCCGACCACAGGGATCAAACCTGGACCTTCTTGCTGTGAGGCGACAGCACTAACCACTACACCACCATGCCACCCCGAACTGGAGTCATGCTTTTTTTGTAGCCCTGCTTTGACATTGCTTGGCTAACTCACTTTCCATAGTTTTGCTTCTCATTTCCTTATCCTACCACTGAACTTATCCTTAGCACTGTTGCCTCACAGTAAGAAGGTTCTGGGTTCAAGCCCAGCGGCCGACGGGGTCTTTCTGTGTGGAGTTTGCATGTTCTCCCCGTGTCTGCATGAGTTTCCTCCAGGTGCTCCGGTTTCTCCCACAGTCTAAAAACATGCAGGTTAGGTTAATTGGTGGCTCTAAATTGACCGTGAGTGTGAATGGTTGCTTGTCTCGATGTGTCAGCCCTGCGATGATCTGGTGACTTGTCCAGGGTGGACCTCGCTTCTCGCCCATAGTCAGCTGGGATAGGTTCCAGCTTCCCCGTGACCCTGCACAGGATAAGCAATGATGGATGAATGAATGGATGGATGGATGAACCTTGGAAAAGCCATGTGAATTCCGATCTGACGTTCTCACGCAGCATGGCCGCTACCCAATCTCCGACTACATTTGAAAGGTCCGATTGGAATCGATCAGATCATTGTGTCCAGACAATCCAGAAAAAATGGATCTGTGTGATATTTAGTGAGAAAATCAGATTTGCGAATGTAGCCAGTTTAACCGTCAGTATAAATATCTCCCTGCAACCACATGATAAGAAGGCTTGGTTGTGTTTCAACAAGTTTGCTGAGATTAATGAAGATGATGCCGTTTCTATCTAATATGATGGAGATAAAATTGATCTGATCGGTTCACGGTTGCCAAGTTCTCCCACAGCCACAACATTACAATCCTGATAGTCAAGACAGGACAGAAATGGACTTCGAGTGATGTTGGTTCATCCTGCCAGAGCTGCTGTTCTTGATTTCTTTCACTGTGTGGCAGTTCTTAGTGCCCATTCCTCAGAGATGCGTAAAGTAAATATTGTTTTTTTTCTTTCTCTCTCTAATAGCAACTTGTGATTGGGTTGAAGTATTGATTGTTCGAACCATAAGAAAGCACTCTCCGGGTCCAGAGAGGCAGTATTACAGAACTCTCTCTCTATATATATTAATCTTTACTTTTACTTTTAAGTTGTGCCTTCTGAGATATTGCAATGGAAGTGCATCATGAATCATGTACTCTCTCGGAGGTAACCTTTTAGCACTAATGAATTATTTAGTCGCAATATATCAATACAGAGATACTGCGTAACTTATTGTTTGAGATGATGGGAATTGAGATGTTCTTGTTTGTTTGTTTGTTTGTTTGTTTGTTTGTTTGTTTCATCCCTACATCAATCCTGCAAATTGCAGTTGAGTTGTCATGACACAGAAATGACGACCAGTTACTAACTACGTATTATTATTCTATCCACATTCATTGGATATGAGCAATCGCGCACTCTGATTGGCTACTCTACTACTAGGATATTAGCTCATATACGGTGAGTAGAAAAAAAGCAAAATGGCGGCGCGTTTCTGAACCAACCGAGGACGAAATAAAAACTCTACTCAAAAACAAAACCCCCAAAAAATACACAAAAAAGGCAACAAAATATGGAATTAAATTATTTGCTAGTAAGAACGTATCTTTTGTAAATTTTTTCAAGAATTATTATTATTATTATAGCATTTTTCATAAATTGCTCCTGTTTTTTTCACCGCGAGTTGGTCTAGTGGTTAGTGTGTCTGCCCCTCGATCGGGAGATCAAGAGTTCTGCTCATGGTCGGGCCATATCAAAGACCATCATAAAAATGGTACCTACTGCCGTCTGGCAAGGCACGCTGCAATACAGATGTGAGTGGGGAGTCAAACTCTCGCGGTTACCAGAGGACCCGCCTCCCACCATAACCCTAGCTATGTAATAGGCGAGAGGCCGAGGGCTATGGAAATGGAGATTGGCGCCGCCCTATGCGCCACATAGCATGGGAAGGACTTTTGCTGGTTTGTTTACATTCTTCATCTTTAAGCATTAAAATTTGTTGAAATTTTTTAAACTGGTTCAAAAGCTCAAAGAAGTTTGGAAATTACACGACTGAAATGGCCAAGGAAGAATTAAATAAATGTCTAAATCTTTTCTATACCTGGGCACGACAGCAAGACGGCACTTTGTACAGAAAAACAACACTAAAGTCAGTCCGTGCAGCCGTCGATAGGTTTTTAAGAAGTCTGCTTTCTAAGAAGCGGAAATGATATTGTCGGACGTTTTTATCCGATAAAGTTTTTATTTATCGAATTTGCAAAAAATGAAAATAAAAATGCTCTGTATCTCAAACACCAGTGAATGTGGATAGAATAAAACAATTATTCCACGAAATATCATTGTACATGGCTTACACTACCGTTCAAAAGTTTGGGGTCACCCAGACAATTTTGTGTTTTCCATGAAAAGTCACACTTTTATTTCCCACCATAAGTTGTAAAATGAATAGAAAATATAGTCAAGACATTTTTCTGGCCATTTTGAGCATTTAATCGACCCCACAAATGTGATGCTCCAGAAAGTCAATCTGCTCAAAGGAAGGTCAGTTTTATAGCTTCTCTAAAGAGCTCAACTGTTTTCAGCTGTGCTAACATGATTGTACAAGGGTTTTCTAATCATCCATTAGCCTTCTGAGGCAATGAGCAAACACATTGTACCATTAGAACACTGGAGTGAGAGTTGCTGGAAATGGGCCTCTATACACCTATGGAGATATTGCACCAAAAACCAGACATTTGCAGCTAGAATAGTCATTTACCACATTAGCAATGCATAGAGTGTGTTTCTGATTAGTTTAAAGTGATCTTCATTGAAAAGAACAGTGCTTTTCTTTCAAAAATAAGGACATTTCAAAGTGACCCCAAACTTTTGAACGGTAGTGTATAGCCAACTTGTTGCTATGCGCCTCGTCGGCTATCAGCTCACGTACGACTCGATTTTGTGGAATAACTGTTAAATATGCAAATATCCAGAATGACTGTTTGGATGAGGAAATTTCACGATGACTTAAGGCAGGGGTGGCACGGTGGTGTAGTGGTTAGCGCTGTCGCCTCACAGCAAGAAGGTCCGGGTTCGAGCCCCGTGGCCGGCGAGGGCCTTTCTGTGCGGAGTTT
Source organism: Neoarius graeffei (assembly GCF_027579695.1). Lineage (NCBI taxonomy): Eukaryota > Metazoa > Chordata > Actinopteri > Siluriformes > Ariidae > Neoarius > Neoarius graeffei. The sequence goes on along the minus strand of NC_083591.1, from coordinate 8,450,289 downwards.
GCATGTTCTCCTCGTGTCCGCGTGGGTTTCCTCCGGGTGCTCCGGTTTCCCCCACAGTCCAAAGACATGCAGGTTAGGTTAACTGGTGACTCTAAATTGAGCGTAGGTGTGAATGTGAGTGTGAATGGTTGTCTGTGTCTATGTGTCAGCCCTGTGATGACCTGGCGACTTGTCCAGGGTGTCTCCTTTCGCCCGTAGTCAGCTGGGATAGGCTCCAGCTTGCCTGCGACCCTGTAGAAGGATAAAGCGGCTAGAGATAATGAGATGAGATGAGATGAGAATCCATGAATGGTCAGGAAACATAGCAGGTTCTAAAATCACATACATACATACATACAGACAGTACTAAAAGTTCAAAACCAGGAAGTACAAAGGAAACCAGACTCGGAAAATAAGGCTCAGACTTACAGGAATGATGCTAAACACATGGTAAGACTTTGCAACGAGAAAACGAAGCACAATGCAACAGAAGGGTGTAAATAAACCAATGACAGGACAGGAGCGGAGCAGAGACAAAACAAAAAATGTAAAAAAAAAAAAGGCACATGGCAAAATCAACAAAAAGCCCATGGAGGGGACGGAATAAATGCAAACAGAGAGATGATTGGCGGGGTTGAGTTAGAGACAGACGTATCGTGTCTGTTGGAAGTTTGCATTTTTATTTTTTCATGTTTGAAGTTACGCTTTTAATTTATGAGTAAGTTATCAGGAAGCACCTGAGTAAGAAACAGCATGCAGCATTACCTTTGAAATTTGCACCAAAAGTTTGACATAACCATGTCATATACAGGGTCATGTGACCATGAGTGGTGGTTTTCTCCTCGGAAAATGTAATCGAAAGCCTTTTATTACATTAATTATTATCTTCCAGCTTGTGAATTGAATTTACGTCTTCGAGGAACTCAGTCGTTTTATAGTTATTGATCATACTGGTGATAAAGCAGTGAAAGATTGTTTCTATAGAAACGACTCATTGTGATGTCTCAGAAGACGAGCAGTCAGCTTGTAATTACTGTCTTCAATATGACATTAGTACGCCATTAGCGTGTCATGATACAACGTTTTGTTAGGAAAGATGTATGTCAGCTGAACAGATAAATGGAATAAATGTATGCAAGCAAATGCACAGTGCAACTAAAAAAATAACTTAAAGGAGAAGTGAAGGCAATTTTTTTATCCTCAAAATTCTATTTATCTCATTTTATTAAATATCGGAATGCATTTTTGATCGCGGGGCGGCACGGTGGTGTAGTGGTTAGCGCTGTCGCCTCACAGCAAGAAGGTCCTGGGTTCGAGCCCCGTGGCCGGCGAGGGCCTTTCTGTGCGGAGTTTGCATGTTCTCCCCGTGTCCGCGTGGGTTTCCTCCGGGTGCTCCGGGTTTCCCCCACAGTCCAAAGACATGCAGGTTAGGTTAACTGGTGACTCTAAATTGACCGTAGGTGTGAATGTGAGTGTGAATGGTTGTCTGTGTCTATGTGTCAGCCCTGTGATGACCTGGCGACGTGTCCAGGGTGTACCCCGCCTTTCGCCCGTAGTCAGCTGGGATAGGCTCCAGCTAGCCTGAGACCCTGTAGAAGGATAAAGTGGCTAGAGATAATGAGATGAGATGAGATTTTTGATCGCTATTTTGTCGCTGCTATAGCAAGTTATGAGTGTTTGAAATACGCTATGTAATATATCAGTCCATACGTCAAAGCAATGGCCGTAAACGAGATTCGTCGAGACCTGTGCGAGACATCGTAGGACGGAAGTAAAACGTACAGTGGAAATCAAAGTGACCAACATCTGCCAACATTGTCAAAAGACACGTGCGCGCGCCCTCTTTCGAATGCTGACGTAATCAAGCCGGAAGTTTTGTTTGTTTTGATAGAAATCAGGAAAGTTTGAAAAAAGTAAGCTGTAATCGTCATTTAAACTCGTTTTTGTGCAATACTTCGTTTGGAAAACAGTTTTCAAAATGGCAGCACTGACACCTGGCTGACACTTCACGTTTCGAAGTCTTGCACAAGTCTCGTGAAGATCGCGCGGATAAGCGACGCCTGCCGTGGACCAAACAAACTACATTCAACACGGCTAAAAACCGAACAGGCCGATAAGTATAATATTTAATTGCGATTAGTTGCCAATACGAGTCACGATATAAGGTTACTAAAACCGAAAACGTCATTGAATAACACGTTAATTAAGAAATAAAGCAAGTTTAAAAATGACTTCAGTCCCCCTTTAAACTTAATGGGCGTGAAAAATCATGACACATTTATGAAATGTTTGTCAGTTTTATGAAACATGTCACCTTTATAGTTTGTCCACATGCAGGAAAAAGGAGAAATGTGTTGTGGAATTGTGGGAAACGTAACGCACGAGTTCAGAATTCAGAATCCGAATCGTCCTTGAGGTTGTATTTAGATATTTGATGCTCATGGGAGTGTCTCCTTCTCTGCCCTAAATTGAGATATGAACATCTGTGTGTACTATAGCTTCAGGGATGATGGGAAGTTTTCAATTATATGCATACATGCACAAAGAGATTGGTTTAAAAACAAAATAGCATAGTTACCCAAAGTGGCCTGACGTTATTGATTTGACACCAAAGGTTCATGTCCTGACCTGCCATGTGCATCTGTGCTGTTCATCGGATTAGCAGACCATTAAAAAAAAAAGGCTAATGCTTTGTATGAAATATGAAGCAGCGATTATCATCTATGACTTCACCAGATACCATGTTCTTTGGTAATTTTAAATTCTTAAAAAAAAAACAGAAACCACGCATGTACAGTATCATAAGGGATTAACTTGGAGAGGCATACAACAGAAAAGTTCATTTCGATCTTCTTCTTAGCAGATAACGTCCCTCCATCTCCTCCTGTTCTCCGTATCTTAATCTGTCACACCAACTGTCCTCTCCTCATGTCCTCCTTCACCACATCCATCCATAAATCTCATCTCATCTTCACTCTTCTTCTGTTCCTTCTACTTGGCAACTCCATCTCCAGCATTCTTTTCCCAATATGCCCTGGATCTCTCCTCTCTGGAACATATCCAAACCATCTCAATCTCACCTCTCTCACTTTGTCCCCAAGTCGTCCTACATGTCCTGTCCCTTTAATATACTATATACTAATCATTTCTAATCCTGTCCCACTTTGTCACTCCCAATGACAATCTCAACATCTTCAACTTTGCTACCTCCAGTTCAGTTCAGCTCCTGTCTTTATCTAAATATCTAAATATTATTGTGGAATTCCTTCTCTGAGCCCTTGAAACTTCAGCTGCCCTAGTTGGGCTTTATTGTAATGAAGTCAAGATGGAATACATATCCACTTCTCCTGATCCTTCTGTCGTAACTTTTTGATCTGGGAAGGAAATTAAACGTGTTGGAGACTTCAAGTACCTAGGCTCCAACATAACGGACTCCTATAAGGACTTCAAAATCCGTAAAGCTCTGGCCTGGAAAGCCTGTATTGCCCTCGACAAGATATGGCGCTCTAGCCTGGATAACAATCTGAAAATTGACCTGTTTGGCTCGGTCATAGAGCCCATCCTCCTTTATGGAGCCGAGACCTGGACACTGTCAAACAACACCAGCAACTAGATGGAACCGATACTAACCTACTACGTCACATCCGAAATATCCACTGGTCCGCTCACGCTACCCTAGAGGAAATTTATCAGGACTTACTACCTATCTCCCTAAGACTTAAACAAAGAAAGGTGCTCTTTGCCGGGCACTGCTTCCATGCTAGGGAGGAACCGATATCTCGCCTCCTGTTGTGGAGCCCGAGTCACCGACCAGTAAGGTCAAGAAAGCTCACCTTCCCTGCGTCTATATCGAAGGATACTGGGATCGATGCGAATGACCTGCCAAACTCAATGGCTGATAAGAGAGGTGTGGCGAAGGATTGTGCGGGGCATCTCGGCCAAGGCCGAAGGATATATACAGTGGCACTTGAAAGTTTGTGAACCCTTTAGAATTTTCTATATTTCTGCGTAAATATGAGCTAAAACATCATCAGATTTTCACACAAGTCCTAAAAGTAGATAAAGAGGACCCATTTAAACAAATGAGACAAAAAATATTATACTTGGTCATTTATTTATTGAGGAAAATGATCCAATATTACATATCTATGAGTGGCAAAAGTATGTGAACCTCTAGGATTAGCAGTTCATTTGAAGGTGAAATTAGAGTCAGGTGTTTTCAGTCAATGGGATGACAATCAGGTGTGAGTGGGCACCCTGTTTTATTTAAAGAACAGGGATCTATCAAAGTCTAATCTTCACAACACATGTTTGTGGAAGTGTATCATGGCACGAACAAAGGAGATTTCTGAGGACCTCAGAAAAAGCGTTGTTGATGCTCATCAGGCTGGAAAAGGTTACAAAACCATCTCGAAAGAGTTTGGACTCCACCAATCCACAGTCAGACAGATTGTGTACAAATGGAGGAAATTCAAGACCATTGTTACCCTCTCCAGGAGTAGTCGACCAAACAAGATCACTCCAAGAGGAAGGCGTGTAATAGTTGGCGAGGTCACAAAGGACCCCAGGGTAACTTCTAAGCAACTGAAGGCCTCTCTCACATTGGCTAATGTTAATGTTCATGAGTCCACCATAAGGAGAACACTGAACAACAATGGTGTGCATGGCAGGGTTGCAAGGAGAAAGCCACTGCTCTCCAAAAAGAACATTGCTGCTCGTCTGCAGTTTGCTATAGATCACGTGGACAAGCCAGAAGGCTATTGGAAAAATGTTTTATGGACGGATGAGACCAAAATAGAACTTTTTGGTTTAAATGAGAACCGTTATGTTTGGAGAAAGGAAAACACTGCATTCCAGCATAAGAACCTTATCCCATCTGTGAAACATGGTGGTGGTAGTATCATGGTTTGGGCCTGTTTTGTTGCATCTGGGCCAGGACGGCTTGCCATCATTGATGGAACAATGAATTCTGAATTATACCAGCGAATTCTAAAGGAAAATGTCAGGATATCTGTCCATGAACTGAATCTAAAGAGAAGGTGGGTCATGCAGCAAGACGACCCTAAGCACACAAGTTGTTCTACCAAAGAACGGTTAAAGTAGAATAAAGTTAATGTTTTGGAATGGCCAAGTCAAAGTCCTGACCTTAATCCGATCGAAATCTTGTGGAAGGACCTGAAGCGAGCAGTTCATGTGAGGAAACCCACCAACATCCCAGAGTTAAAGCTGTTCTATATGGAAGAATGGGCTAAAATTCCTCCAAGCCGGTATGCAGGACTGATCAACAGTTACCGGAAACGTTTAGTTGCAGTTATTGCTGCACAAGGGGGTCACACCAGATACTGAAAGCAAAGGTTCACATACTTTTGCCACTCACAGATATGTAATATTGGATCATTTTCCTCAATAAATAAATGACCAAGTATAATATTTTTGTCTCATTTGTTTAACTGGGTTCTCTTTATCTACTTTTAGGACTTGTGTGAAAATCTGATGATGTTTTAGGTCATATTTATACAGAAATAGAGAAAATTCTAAAGGGTTCACAAACTTTCAAGCACCACTGTATTATCGAAATGATCTAATTATCTGAATACAGTAATCCATATCAGAAAAGTACATTTTGATACAGATTACTATATTTTGATAATCTGACCAAATGGAGGTATTTTAAAGATTTTAATGATGCCATTTATGTCATTTATTGAAGTCATAAATTCAAGTCAAACATGCGTCTCTAAACTTTCTCAAAACGTTTTTGCTCTTGATGTTTTGAGACAAGTTTGTATTTTAAATTGAAATACAATGCATTTACGGTAATCTGTACTGTAAACATGAACAAGACGTAACTTCGCAGCTGAAGACTGTAATGTTTAATAAGGTGGCTATCTTTAGATTATATGCAATGTAACAGACTATAATAGTTAGACACAACAGTATTTAGCTACAATTTCTTGAAAATGGCCCCGTGACACAAAATTCCATGCTTACGAAGATCCAGATATACAACTAAGAGAGGGGAACCATCAGGGCTGCCTTGGCCTTCAGAGAAGGCCCAAACAGGTCAGCATTTCAAATGTTATATTTAATTTCTTTCATTCTTTCATAATTTCATTACAATTATTCTCGACTAATTTTAAATTAGCCTCATTTTCTATCAAATTTGCTTCAGAAATGAAAGGGTTACTGTCCTGAAAACATGAGAGTTATCCAATGAGAGTTTTACCTCGCCCAGGACGGAGTCCACCAGGGGGCGGGGTATTGTTTTTGGTTAGGTTTCTTTGTTTCATTGTTTTTTTGATAGCAACATTAAGGGAAAATGGTTGGACCAATCTTCATGAAACTTTCGGGATAGATTGGCATTGGTCTCAAATAGAACCGCCAACATTTTGAGGGTCATCTGGTCAAGGTCAAAATCTTTTTTTTCATGATATCTTCCTTCATGTTCATCATATTTACTTTAAACCAAATCCAAAATGTTCATCTTTCAATTCTGCTTCCATTGATATGCTACATGATGGGGGTATCTCTCATAGTTTTCTTAGCAGTTGGGGGTCAAATGTCAGGGGTCAAGGTCATGGGTTTTCAGAGGTTCATAACTGGGAAACGATTCAAGATAGAGAGATACTTAATAACATTGACATATAGGAAGTCATATATGGGCTTTCATTTGACACCATGACCTTTGACCTTGCGTGACCTTGAAAGGTCATACACAGGGTCACAGATTTTCAGAGGCTCATCACTTTAAAATGGTTACTGAAAGGCAGATGTTTACTATTATCAACATATAAGAAGTCCCATATGGGCCTTCAGTTGCCACCATGACCTCTGACCTTGAATGACTTTGAAATGTCAAACTCAAGGTCATGGATTTTCATAGGACTATAACCTGACAGCTGATGATTGAGAAATATTGCCATTATCAACATATAGATAGTTCCATATGGGCTTTCATTTAGCACCATGAATGTTGACCTTGAGTGACCTTGAAATGTCAAACTGAAGGTCATGGATTTGAAGTCCTTGGTTAGGACTTCATTGCCGGGACAGAAGGCCATGGCAGTGTATGTTTATGTAGGAAGTGACAGATGAATTAACCAATCGGATTTTGATTTATAGTGGGAGGGACCAAAAAATGTATCGCCCTCAGCCTTCGCAAATTCCAACGCGAGCTTAACTGCGAGTCGGTGCTGTCAGTGCAGCAGTGAAGTCACCGTCTAGCCGGTGTAGCGTTCATCAGTAGTGTTAGCGAATGCTAATAAAGCAGTCAAGCCAGTGCTATCTATCAAGAGCAAGCAGCAGACACAGGCTAACGACTGAGAAACTAAGATTTCTGTCTCTTGCACGCTGCACGCTCGCTACAATATTTTTCACTGAGACTTCAGTATTCATTTCCCTGTGAAATTTACTGAGTTACTTTTAAAATAAACATTGACAGCTACACACAACGGAGTGACCTGGCAGCCTGCCGCTAATCCCTTACAAAATCCTTTGCCCTGTTGCTTTTTTTTTGGTGTCTGGTTAAGGTTTGGCTGAGCTCAAGTCCCAGCTTTAATAGTAACGGTTCGCCACTGACAATTAACGTGACTGAATAATGACACCAGCTACCTTTTATTGCTTATTCATGAATGAGTAGTTTATGGCTATAAATAAGACCATTTGAAGTAGTGATGTTTTGTTTCATTGTGGTGCTTCACGTTGCTATTATTTTGACTAGGAATGAACAAAGGAGACGTTTGTTTTGAATGTGATGCACGGAGACAAAACAAGTTGTTTGTTCAAATGTCATCTGTTTTTATTTCTTTGTCTTAAAAAAATTTTCATTGTCAGTGTACAAATTACCCTGGAGAGGGTAAATACAATGAAAAATCGGTTAAAATCCTCACCTTTTAGCGCTAGCTAGCAGTTATTACCTGTGGGAGAGGAGACGTGGGGTTATTGCCCATCATTGAGGAGACATAGACTCGGCCCGAGTGGAAGTCTCCGATGATGACTGCGAGGTCACGTACAATCGAAACTCCAAGGCAAGTCAGGGAGGGGATTTCCTGCCGAGGCTGTGCGCAGCGTGTTAGCGTGAGCACGTAGGCTACGGGAAATGAATAGTGTGTTGGATTAGCACTCATCCCACGTTTTGTAAAATCGAAAATACTGTCTTGGGGCCCCTCTGGGGTGTCACCGATCCATGTGCGTCCAGCCATGTCAATTTGCATAGACAGAGAGACAGACAGACAGCCTTCCTTTAGTAGTATAGCTGTCTCGAGCCCTGATCTGATTTCTATGCTTTCAGCTAAATAATTAAGTTATTCCACAAAATCGAGTTGTACATGAGCTGATAGCTGACGAGGTGCATAGCACCGTTTTCAAGTAGAGTTGTTATTTCGTCCCCGGTTGGTTCAGCAACATGTTCCGCCATTTTGTTTTTCTCTACTCATGGTATATGAGCTGATATCCTAGTAGTAGAGTAGCCAATCAGAGCATGTGATTGCTCATATCCAGTGAATGTGGATAGAATGTAGATAGTCACTGGATCATACATGTCAACCCCTTTGGGTGTCTGCCTGTAGTATCAGAGGAAGAAATCCATAAAATCAACATAAAATCCTTATAGCCTTCGAATCGCACCAAACTTAATAAATAAATAAGTAAATATAACTTCCTTGAGAACTTCGTCCAGGATGTCGAAAATCGCCTCGGCCGTGCCGATATTGCACATGGGCATGTCTATGATTCTTGACTTCGCCCCTCTGTTTATGTCGAAGATCCGCACCAAAACGGCCAGTCGCTTGTCCGTCTTTTTGTCATTGGATTCGTCGATCATCGAGGAAAATGTCGACGTCCGGCAGTGCTGGATGATCGGTAGTGTAGCTTCGGGGGCCAAGCTCTTTTTGATTATTTGCGTTGTTTTGGTGCGCCTACAGCTGATAGATTTCGCAATCGTACTGTCTGTGCAAATTCGCGGCAACAGTTCTGTCAGGTGGTCCGCAACGGCTAGCGGCAAATTGTGCTGAGCAATAAAATTACAGATCGTAACTCCTGCTCTTATTACACTTGTTGGTCGATCATCGGTCTTAGGCTTAGACGCAAACATCGTCATTTGCGGCTGATTCTGTTTGTGGTGCAAATTTCGCTGATGTAGTTTGGACCTCATGTGTTCCCTCACGTCGTAAACTCCAGACGCCGCAACTTTTATATCTCGCACACAAACTGTGCAGTGCGCGTACTCCTCATTTTTCGCCTGAACAATGACACCATTAAATGTCTCCTTCCATTCAGGAAGATACCGCCCGCCGTATCTCATTTTCTTTCTCGGTGTTCCCATTCTTTGACTCAGCAGACGCTATTGAGGTTTTTCACCCACGTGACCAAGTCATGTGAGGCTGCCATTTTGGACGTCATGGCTCGAATCAGTTTGAATGCGAGGAAGGCAACAAACGAAAAACATAAAAGACAAAGGAGCGAGATGCAGAAAACACCTTCACTATCCAGCGACGTAGGGCATTTACAGGGCGAGCAGAGGGAGAGGTATTTGCAAAAATTGAGGTTAGCAGGCTTAGAGAACGACGTTTACCTGCTTCCACCAGGATTGTTCACTGACAGCTAAGGTTTGTTCACATTTTCATTTACTTTCGGTCCTCAGGATAAACAAAATGTTATTAAATGTCATTGAAATAACTTCTTAGTCTGTTGACACATGCCCCGGAGCGCGCTAGCTAGCACCAGCCTGCCCTGGGTGCGCTGAATAGCGCCAGCCTGCCCCGGAGCGCACTAGCTAGCGCTAGCCTGCCCCGGAGCGTGCTAGCTAGCGCTAGCCTGCCCCGGAGCGCGCTAGCTCAGTAAACTAGTAAATACAGTAAAGGAAAAACTTGAGACTGAAAGGTTTTAACAGTCATCCAAATGACTGAACGTAAACATTGCTACAGTAACATACTAGGTACTATGTTGACATTAGCTAGCTTGACGTTCAAAATGGCGGACACCGGGGCGTCACGTGACCCTGTGACGTCAGGTGAAAAACCTCAATTCAAAATCTCTCAGGTGTAAACAATGTCGCTCTGCACAATGAGAAAATCGTTCGAACAATGACCGTTTGGCGCGTTTAAATGCAGATCGTGCACATGACTGGAACGAGCGAAGTCTTGCAGTCGCGATACTGCACGAGGCTTGAGGAATAAACATTCGGTTTCACATAGTCTGGGTTATCTGCCCCTGCATACACGCTATTCTTTGTCTATAAATCGAGCTTTTGTACAGTATGTTTTTGCGACGATCGGCTGACGATGTTCAAGTAAGATACACAAAATAAATTTAGGTCAGAAAATACTGAAAATCCGTAAGACTTTGTTTATACGCCCGTACACCCTTGAAATGAGCTAAAATCCGTATAATTTCCGGACAATCCGTATGGACCCTTTTCACTTGACGTCACGACAAACGCGGCCGCCATTTTGGACGTGTACTACCAGTAGTTTACCACAGCCAACATTGAGGAACGGCAGCAAAGAAAGTTTTTACTTTCAGCAAGACTTCCATCATGCCACTATATTGTTGTGCACCTGGATGTAGTAACCATCAACAAACAAGGCAAGGGTTATCATTTTATCGGATCCCGACGGAGAAGATGGATAGCGGCCATTAACAGATTGGCAGCCCTCGGCATACCAACGCTTGTGTAGTGACCACTTTGTTGGAGGTAAGACGAATAAAATTAGCCAGAAAAGGCATTATATTGCTGTTAACATTCTGTGGCGGCGAGTGTGTAACCAAATAGGCTAAAATAACCCATTGTAACCTCTTTGTTCTTCTGTAGTACCCGTAGCTATTGTTGACTAGCTAATGTCAACAAGTAGCTGATATGTTACTGTAGCAATGTTTACGTTCAGTCATTTGGATGACTGTTAAAACCTTTCAGTCTCAAGTTTTTTCTTTACTGTATTTACTAGTTTACTGTAATTATGATCTGGCAGCTATTTACACTGGATCCAGTATAAATAGCTGCCGGAGCCAACGTCCGAGGTTCCGGAGCGCGCTCCGGCTTGCTCTCCCTCAAATTAAGCAGCGCGCGCTGGCTTGCTCCCAGAGTGCTCCGGCCGAGGTTCCCCTCAAATTAAGCAGCGCGCGCCGGCTTGCTCCCGGAGTGCTCCGGCCGAGGTTCCGGAGCACACTCCGGCCGAGGTTGCCCTCAAATTAAGCGGCTTGCTCCGGAGCAAGCCGGAGCGCGCTCCGTAACCTCGGCCGGAGCACTCCTGGAGCAAGCGGGAGCGCGCTCCGGAACCTCGGCCGGAGCACTCCTGGAGCAAGCCGGAGCACGCTCCGGAACCTCGGACGTTGGCGTGTATGTGTATGGCGATGGGTTTTTAACGACATAGGTATACAGATCATGTGGGCCGAAGTCAGGTAAAGACGAGGGCTTCGTGTACTTCCGTACGTCAGTGAACAATCCTGGTGGAAGCAGGTAAACGTCGTTCTCTCAGCCTGCTAACCTCAATTTTTGCAAATACCTCTCCCTCTGCTCGCCCTGTAAATGCCCTACGTCGCTGGATAGTGAAGGTGTTTTCTGCATCTCGCTCCTTTTTCTTTTATGTTTTTCGTTTGTCGCCTTCCTCGCATTCAAACTGATTCGAGCCGAAGTCCACTACATGTCCAAAATGGCGGTCGCGTTTACGAAGGTCACGTGACTGAAAAGGGTCTATAGGTTGACATGTATGCTGGATTATGGTTATTTTTTCTTATCGGCTTTTTTACAAGCATTTGGTTTGTTCCATTGAAAAATATTGCTGTTCAACAACCCAGGTTTAAGTAATCACTTCCTTTGAAGCAAGTAGATGAAAAGCTTGAGTGAGACAGACTTCCATTACATATTAGCTTCATTAGCCTCGTATCTCAGACACGTTGCAAACATCTTGGCCGAGCAGCGATATTTTCGCAATGGAAACATTGTGTACTTTTTTTTTTGGCCAAACTATCCCTTTAAATACATTTAAGGCATTTTTTAATCGAATTCTTCTTCAAAGAAGGTCAAGTCTTGCTCTAGAATGCTCTAGAAGCTTGGCATCTGTTGCAGTGGAGTTGTGTGCGTGTGTGAAATAATATACAGTGGCATGCAAAAGTTTGGGCACCCTTACTGAAAATGTCCGTTACTGTGAATAGTTAAGTGAGCAGAAGATGAACTGATCACCAAAAGGCATAAAGGTAAAGACGAGACATTTCTTTTCAGCGTTTTCTGCAAGATTTGTGTATTATTTTTGTTTTGTACAATTGGAGAGTGAAAAAAGAAAAGGAACACCAGGCGAAAGTTTGGGCACCCCAATACATTTGAGTTCTCAGGGAACTTTTACCAAGGTTCCAGACCTTAATTAGCTTATTGAGCTGTGGCTTGTTCAAATTCTTCATTAGGAAAGGTCAGATGATGCAGATTTCAAAGCCGTATAAATTCTCTGACTCCTCAAACTTGTCCCTAAAATCAACAGCCATGGGCTCCTCTAAGCAACTCCCTCGCATTCTGAATAATAAAATAATTGATGCTGACAAAGCAGGAGAAGGCTACAAGAACGTAGCAAAGTGTTTTCAGGTAGCTGTTTCCTCAGATTGTAATGTTATTAACAAATGGCAGTTAACAGAAACAGTGGAGATCAAGGTGAGGTCTGGAAGATGGAGAAAACTTTCAGAAAGAACTGCTCGTTGGATTGCTAGAAAGGCAAATAAAAACCCCTGTTTGACTGCAAAAGACCTTCAGAAAGATTTAGCAGACCCTGGAGTGGTGGTGCACTGTTCTACTATGCAGCGACACCTCAACAAATATGACCTTCATGGAAGAGTCATCAGAAGAAAACCGTTCCTGCGTCCTAGCCACAAAATTCAGCATCTGAAGTTTGCAAACGAACATCTAAATAAGCCTGATGCATTTTGGAAACAAGTCCTGTGGACTGATGAAATCAAAATAGATCTTTTTGGCCACAATGTGCAAAGGTATGTTTGGAGAAAAAAGGGTGCCAAATTCCAGGAAAAGAACACCTCTCCAACTCTGAAGCATGGGTGTGGATCGATCATGCTTTGGGGTTGTGTTGCAGCCAGTGGCACAGGGCGCATTTCACTGGTCGAGGGAAGCACGGATTCGAATAAATACCAGCAAATTCTGGAAGCAAACATCACACCATCTGTAAAAAAGTTGAAATTAAAAAGAGGACGGGTCCTACAATAAGACGATGATCCAAAACACACCTCAAAATCTACAATGGAATACCTCAAGAAGCCCAAGCTGAAGGTTTTGCCCGGGCCCTCACAGTCCCCTGACCTAAACATCATTGAAAATCTGTGGATAGATCTCAAAAGAGCAGTGCATGCAAGACAGCCCAAGAAACTTGTAGAACTGGAAGCCTTTTGCAAGGACGAATGTGTGAAATCCCCCAAGTAAGAACTGAAAGATTATTAACTGACTACAAAAAGTGTTTACAAGCTGTGATACTTGCCAAAGGGGGTGTTACTAGGTACTAATCATGCAGGGTGCCCAAACTTTTTTTGCTTTGGGCCCTTTTCCTTTTTTGTAATTTTGAAAATGTAAAAGATGAAAATTTTAAAAAAATGTTTTTGCTTAAAATATAAAGGGAATGAGTCGTCTTTAACTTCATGCCTTTTGGAGATCATTTCATCTTCAACTTGCTCAACTGTTCACAGTAACAGCAATTTTGACCAGGGGTGCTCAAACTTTTGCATACCACTGTAAATGTGATGAAGAAGATTTGGTGTGATATCACTTTAAGGCCTGGATTGTGCTCAAGAAGAACACTGTGTTATTGTGTTAGTCATACAGGTGAAAGGGCCAGCTTGATCACACACACACACACACACACCTTGGCTTTTCCCTGCCAGTTTCTCTTCCCAGCTTTTGACAGAATGGCTGCTGGAATCATTTACACCTTTAGCAGAGAATAAAAAGGAAAAAGAGAGAGAAAGCAAAAAAAAAAAAAGAGTTCTCACTACGTGGCACGACTTTGCGTTCCAGTTAGGTTTGTCACCAGAAAAAGGAGAGGAAGCACAAAAAAAATTTCCTTGAGCAAATCAGATCCAGTCTGAATGAGTCCTCATTGAATGCCTCACTTTCAGTTCGTCAGATTAATTCCAGGAAAAAGCCAGACACAAAACAGGAAATTATGTGTGAGGAACGAACAAAGGCCACCTTTCCACTCATTTGGCAGAAACCTCTTATCTGAAGAGACTTACAGATACGGCAGAGAATCCATTTATACTGTCCATCTGAATAGCTGAAGGGTGGGCTTAGTGGCTGGCAAACAGTTCTGAGATTTGAACACACCTCCATCTGTACATAATTATCACTTGATAATCGGTGTACAGCTTTACAGAAGATTTCTCACGTCAGACTCACAAACACATGACTTTTGTCCGTTTGTGTGCGCTACTAACTACATATTATATAGCTTTTTTTTATAATATTCTTCTTTATTCATTCGAGCTATGCATTGTATTCTTGTTTACGCTCTGACGGAGTAATCAGGCACATAAAACTTCATAACTGCTACAAAATACTGTTGATGCACTCCATGATTTGTTTAACATTTGCATTATTTATATATTCAAGGGCAAAAGGTCTGCATTTGAATATTTTTATTACATTTTTTTAAGTGTGAAATGTAAAACCAAGCTAAACATCTGCCACAAAAAAAGAAAGAAAGAATTTAATTCTAAAATATTTAATTAAATATTTATTTAGTATTAAATTAAATTATTTTGTTCCTTGTGTTTTTTTTTTTTTTTTTGCTTCTGTGATTTGTAAAATAGAAACATTAAAGATAATGTAGCGCTACTGGGAAATATTTATTAAATATGAATCTTTCGTTAAGTAAAACCATCAATCCAAATTTGACAGGAATTTTAATTGAAATAAAATATGAAAAAAAAGAACTAAAATGAATTTTTTAAAAATATATTGTCTTTGTTTTCTTTTGTTTTGTTGTACCGCATAGCCTTTGTGTTGGTATAATTGATGAGATGAGAAAAAAAGGAAAAAGAAAAAAGCGGCTGCATTAGGAGCTGAACGCGCTAAAAAAGGATATTTTTGTTGAATAAATGTTTGAAAAAGCTTTAAAAAATAATAACATTAAATAAATCAATAAATAAAAATAAAAAAATAATATATAATGTAATTAAAATTTAAATATAGTTTTTTAAAAAAAATTGCTAGAAATAATAACAAAATATTATTAAAATAATTAAGTAACATTAAATTGTAAAGCCAAAATGGATACCAAAAAATGTTGGTTTTATATATATATATATATATATATATATATATATATATATATATATATATATATATATATATTTTTTTTTTTTTTTTTTTTTTTTTTTTTTTTTTAAATCATAAACCCTCAAGAAAACCCAAAACCAGAAATGTGTTTTGACTGAGGCACATGTTTAACTTCCTAATAAATAAAAAAATATTAAAATTGTGTTAAAAACACACAAAATCATCTTCTTAATAAGTCAGTCTACCAATCTACCAAAACCCGAACCTCTAACACACACACACACACTTCATCCATCAAGACAACACACAAAACAGCTTGCTTTAATGTAAACTGCAAACACAGAGATGTTACAAATCCTCCCTCGAGATGCGTTTCTGTTTGAAGTCAAGGGGTCTGGACAGTTTAGACATGTGTGCAAACATTTTTCTCTAACACCGTGAGTGTGTGGGATGTGGCATTGAACATCCACGAGTTGCATAGTGAGAGAAGCTCATAAGGCTTCTGCCAGCAGCAGATGGAAACTACAGGAAAATAAAGCAAATAAAGAATAAATAAAGCGGCATTTATGTTCACAGAACACGATAAAAGCAGAAATATGCACATTATGGGAAACACATGGCTTTGATAACACTGCTAATGTTTTTTTTTCCTGTAAAATGCTTTAAAGATGCAACATAGCATTCACAAGCACTTTTGTTTTTATGTATCGATCCTCACTTATAACCTAGTTTATCAAGTCTGCCAAAAAAGAGAAGAAAAAATAAAACCTTGGCAGTAACAAACGTCCCATGTTATTGCTCTGAGTCGTTATTTACTGAATAGTTGTACGAGATATATTGCTGCTATGCCAGAATGGAGTGATATCCTTTCAATATTTGATGCCGAAGCATTTCATACAGACAGTGTGTATGATGTTAAAATACGCAGAACGTCTGCGTGAAATCAGGGAGTATGAAATGTTCTTAGGATGTTTGCTTGTAGCTCGATGAGGATTTACCTCAAAGCAAAAAATCATTTGACTATTGATCGAATCTAATGGGTTTGCACAGAAAACTCTATTAGTGGCCAAAGCACTAAAACAGGGTGGTGTGTGTGTGTGTGTGTGTGTGTGTGTTTATATACTACTGAGGACCAAATGTCCCCACAAGGATATTAGGATCTGACAATTTCGACCTTGTGGGGACATTTGAATGGTCCCCATAAGGAAATTGTTGCTGTTGTTGTTTTCAAATAAATAAATAAATAAATAAGTGTGCCAAAAAGTTTCCTTTTTATTACTGAGGTTAAGGTTCGGATTAGGTTTAGGGGCAGGCACTGTGTTAATTAACTGCAATAATAATTAAGTCAATGGAAGGTCCTCACAAAGATAGTTAGACAAATGTGTGTGTGTGTGTGTGTGTGTGTGTGTGTGTGTGTGTGTGTGTGTGTCTTTATATACTACTGAGGACCAAATGTCCCCACAAGGATATTAAGATCTGACAATTTCGACCTTGTGGGGACATTTGAATGGTCCCCATAAGGAAATTGTTGGTGTTATTGTGTTTTTTAAATTAATCAATCAATCAATCAATCAATCATTAAATAAATAAATAAATAAATAAATGAGCCAAAAAGTTTCCTTTTTATGACTGAGGTTAAGGTTTGGGTTAGGTTTGGGGCAGGCCCTGTGTTAATTAACTGCAATAATAATTGTCAATGAAAGGTCCTCACAAGAATTGTGAGACAAACGTGTGTGTGTGTGTGTGTGTGTGTGTGTGTGTGTGTGTGTGTGTTTATATACTACTGAGGACCAAATGTCCCCACAAGGATATTAGGATCTGACAATTTCGATGTTGTGGGGACATTTGAATGGTCCCCATAAGGAAAGTATTGTTGTCGTCGTGGTGTTTTTAAATTAATTACCTAATTAATGAGCCAAAAAGTTTCCAATTTATTACTGAGGTTAAGGTCCGGGTTAGGTTTAGGGGCAGGCACTGTGTTAATTAACTGCAATAATAATTGTCAATGAAAGGTCCTCACAAAGATAGTTAGACAAATGTGTGTGTGTGTGTGTGTGTGTGTGTGTGTGTGTGTGTGTGTGTGTGTGTGTGTGTGTGTGTGTGTGTAATATTGCAGTTCAGGAGTCCAGAGTAGTTTGCTTTCCATAACTAATATATGTCTCTGAATTTTCTCACTTTTTAATAAATCATATGTTTTATTACACTGTACCAGTCAAAAGTTTGTACACCCCTACTCTACTCATTCAAAGGTTTGTCTGTATTTTGTATTTTCTACATTGCAGAACAATATTGAAAACATCAAAACTATGAACTAACATATGGAGCATATATAGAATTATGTGGTAAATAAAAATAGCGTTAAAGGAATTATCTCGCAAATACACACATTGAGCTCAAAGTCTGTCCTTTATATAAATAAAAATAGCTGCATGTTGAATTTGTTCTTAACAACGTAACCACTGAAGTGATGAAAATAGACGGGACTATTTTTTGTCAGGGAGGCCGCTATAACTCCATCGTGCGTGATGTCATTTTCAGCGGAGGTGTACAAGTGCATGCGATACTAGACAATATTATGGTCTAGCGTATTATGGTCTCGGTCAATTTATTTGCATTTCTCCACAAAAATTATGGTAATGTAGGATTAGAAAAGGAATCAAAATAAAGTAATGGCTTGTTTATTGCCTGTTTATTTAAAAAATATATAGAGCGGCAGCTACAATTATCGGCAGTCCATAATTATTGACACCTTTTCAGATTTACCAATAAAAAACAATTTTACAAAGCTGAGTTTCAGTTACAACAGTTATTATTGGTTAATTAATCAACTGGAAGACCCCGCCATTTGGTCTTGTCATCTGATGACACAGCTCGTTACCTAGAGATGGGATTTTTTTTTAAGCACGATCAGCAATTTGAGGAAAACCCGGACGTTATCATCGCAGGTAAGCATGGTGGAAAGATCATGGACATGCTTTTACTTATCAAATTCACCAATATTTCATGATCTCCTTGTCGAAACCTACTTTTGTTTCTTACTCTTTCATTCGACAGTCGCCATTTTGTATCTAAACGCACGTTTGAGAAGTCACGTGAAGCGTCGATAATAGTGATCACTCACCGGTGTCCACCATTATCGACACCCTGTGGAATTAAGTGACATTTACAACTGTTATGTATCGATCTTTGTGTAACGTTGTTGAAGTAGATGAAGTACTTTAAAAAAAAATAAAAGTGCTGTGATTTATAATATATATTTTTTCTGATTCATGACCGAATGGAATGTTTATAGAGTATTTGGAATCCTAGTAAAATAAATAGAATTAGACCAGAATAAAATTCCGAGCATATAAAAATTTACATGCTTGAAATATTCAGATTTTTCTATTCCTTTTTTTTTTTTGCAGTTTGTTGTAAATGTCTACCACATATTAAAATATCAGTAGACATTTTATATTTTGGTTCGAGGAACGACATGCAACCTTTGACCTCATTTTCATGTGATTACAATGTTAATTGCCTGTTGACAATTATTGGTAAACTACAAAACTAGACATTAATACAAACAGCAATGAATGATTAACAAAATGTGATCTACGAAAATACTTAGAAAGTGGGACAAAAAGATTTTCTGACGCAGGTTAAACATTCTCAGTTCTCTATATTTACCTGCTTATCTTCCATCCGGGGGCGGCACGGTGGTGTAGTGGTTAGCGCTGTCGCCTCACAGCAAGAAGGTCCTGGGTTCGAGCCCCGGGGCCGGCGAGGGCCTTTCTGTGCGGAGTTTGCATGTTCTCCCCGTGTCCGCGTGGGTTTCCTCCGGGTGCTCCGGTTTCCCCCACAGTCCAAAGACATGCAGGTTAGGTTAACTGGTGACTCTAAATTGACCGTAGGTGTGAATGTGAGTGTGAATGGTTGTCTGTGTCTATGTGTCAGCCCTGTGATGACCTGGCGACTTGTCCAGGGTGTACCCCGCCTTTCGCCCGTAGTCAGCTGGGATAGGCTCCAGCTTGCCTGCGACCCTGTAGAAGGATAAAGCGGCTACAGATAATAAGATGAGATGAGATGAGATCTTCCATCCGTGTGATGCGTGACACGGTATGCCGTCATGCTGTTGGTGTTTTGTGGTGAAACAAAGTTGGGATCGTGTCTGGCTTCAGTTGTCATTTCTGCCTCGTGTCTCGCTTCTTCCCAGTGTCTTTTCATCCAAGTCCTCCACAAAACAATCTTCAGTAAAATGCTCAAAGCACAATTTGCTGCTTTTTCCAGGAGGACAGTTTTTTTTTTTTTTTCAGGGTTGGGTTATAAAAAAATATCCCAAACTTTGAATATCCCATGGAGCACCATTAAATCCATTCTAGCAAAATGGAAAGAATATATGGAATCAATTTTGTGCCAAAATGTTCATACAATACTTTTGAAATATCAAACAAAAACGACAAATCAAAATACAAAAAAAGAAAAAAAAGTCAATTTTTTTAGACTGGCAAACAAATTATTCGTGTAATCGTGCGAAATATCAGTCTATTACTCTTCAGAAACCTTTTATTTTTGTTCCGCGTCTTTCTCAGTTTTGTTTGACGTAATTTATTTTGGTTGCAATTCCAGCTTTCTCGTTTGCGCTCCCTGACTTTTTGCTTGGAGTTTTGGCACAAACTTGACGTGTGGGTGGGCTGTCCAGGAATGCATCCCCATTGGCTAACTTGTGTTTGACTGACAGCTACGCTCAGCCATTCCCTACTCGGATTCTGGCGGACTGTTTGACAAGTGACCGATCCATTGACAGTAAACAAGGATCGAGTGGACTTCAGTGGCGACTATGATACTGAATTAATTCAATAAAGTGTAAATTCAATATCATAGTCGCCACTGAAGTCCACTCGATCCTTGTTTGCCATCAATGGATCGCTCACTCGTCAAACAGTCCGCCAGAATCCGAGTAGGAAATGGCCGCAACAGCCTCCGGGGGAATGGCTGAGCGTAGCTGTCAGTCAAACACAAGTTACCCAATGGGAATGCATTCCTGGACAGCCCACCCACATGTGAAGTTTGTGCCAAAACTGCAAGCAAAAAGTCAGGGAGCACAAACGAGAAAGCTGGAATCGCAACCAAAATAAATTACGTCAAACAAAACTGAGAAAGACGCGGAACAAAAATAAAAGGTTTCTGAAGAGTAATAGACTGATATTTTGCATGATTACACGAATAATTTGTTTGCCAGTCTAAAAAATTGACTTTTTTTCTTTTTTGGTATTTTGATTTGTCGTTTTTGTTTGATATTTCAAAAGTATTGTATGAACATTTTGGCACAAAATTGATTCCATAGGCACCACTACAAACCTGACAAGAGAAGGCCACCCATCAAAACTCACAGACCGGGCAAGGAGGGCATTAATCAGAGATGCAACAAAGACACCAAAGATAACACTGAAGGA
Organism: Neoarius graeffei; assembly: GCF_027579695.1. Classification (NCBI taxonomy): domain Eukaryota; kingdom Metazoa; phylum Chordata; class Actinopteri; order Siluriformes; family Ariidae; genus Neoarius; species Neoarius graeffei. Next base: position 8,429,610 of record NC_083591.1, on the reverse strand, counting down.
GCTGCAAAGATCTACAGCAGAGATGGGAGTATCTGTCCATAGGACCACTTTAAGCCATACACTCCACAGAGTGGGGCTTTATGGAAGAGTGGCCAGAAAAGAAGTCATTGCTTAAGAAAACACGTTTGGAGTTTGCCCAACAGTATGTGGCAGACTCCCCAAACACATGGAAGAAGATTCTCTGGTCAAATGAGACAAAAATTGAACTTTTTGGCCATCGTGGGAAATGCCATGTGTGGCGCAAACCCAACACCCTGAGAACACCATTCCTACAGTGAAGCATGGTGGTGGCAGGGACAGGAAAGCTGGTCAGGGCTGAAGGAAAGATGGATGGCACTAAATACAGAGCAATTCTGGAGGAAAACCTGTTTGAGACTGGGATGAAGGTTCACGGTCCAGCAGGACAATGACCTTAAACATACTGCTAAAGCTACACTGGAGTGGTTTAAAGGGAAATGTCTTGGAATGGCCTAATCAAAGCCCAGACCTCAATCCAATTGGGAATCTGTGGCATAACTTGAAGATTGTTGTACACCAACGCAGCCCATCTAACTTGAAGGAGTTGGAGCAGTTTTGCCTTGAGGAATGGGCAAAAATCCCAGTGCCTAAATGTGCTAAGCTAATAGAGACACACCCCAAGAGACTTGCAGCTGTAATTGTACCAAAAGGTGACTCTACAAAGTACTGACTTTGAGGGAGGTGAATACCTACGCACACTCCAGATTTCTGTTTTTGTTTTTTCATCTTAGGCCCACTTTACACGGGGACGGTCTGAAACAAAAACGCAAAAGTCTGTTTTCGTTCTCACTTTTTTCCGCGTCTACACGACCGTTTTCAAGGAGGAAATCTGCGTCTATACGGTGACGCATAAATGTGTGGAATTCAATTGGATGTGCATGCCAGGCGGCTAGGTGGTGCTGTGAAAGACCTCCACTATGTCTGCACGCATGCGCAACGTCTTCCGTCTTGTCTGATCTGCACATCTGCGCCGCGAAAACTTTGACTACTCTGGCTATGGTAAGTAAGAAAGTAAGTAAAAAAGTAAGAGCATACTATACCCGCCTCTGTTCATTAACGGTATATGTGCAGATTCGGTATAGATGTTCGAAGGACTCCTGGACGTTTATTAAAGCTGCCAGAGCAGCTTGAAGGTCCGTTGGATCGATGTAATCAGACATGCTCTTACTTTTTTACTTACTTTCTTACTTCCCGGGCTGGCATGTACAGTATATGACATATGTATGACGTAAACGCGTACCCGATGTGAGCAGATCCGAGCAGGGTTTCGCGTATCGGGTAGTTTAGACGGATATGCAACGGGGGCTGTTTTTAACTTATCCACTCTGGAAGGCGTTTTCAATTTTTTCCGTTTTTCAGCCTCGGAAACGCCGTCCCCGTGTAGACGAAAGGCACTTCCGATAAAATATTTAGTTGTTTTTACCCGACAGCGTCCTCGTGTAAACGGGCCCTTAAAGGGGTACCAAATATAATATATACAGTTGCTGATGTGACAAAGTAACGTATTCTTAAGTATTCTATCAAATTTATATACTAGAAAACAACGAAATATCTTGGTAATTGTAAATATAATACTTTATACGCTAAACCGCACAAGAGTCGCCATTTTTAAAAGCCCATGACGTCAGCGCTACCCACTGCACTAGCGGAACTCTCCGAAATAGAGGAGATAAGCGTGTAATCATGGCGTCGGGCGCATCAAGTGAAAGCGACAGCTCTGTCGGATCATACGAAGAGATCCCGCAAGACACACTGCAAGCAGGCTATGGCTTAGAAGGGTACCAGTTTGAACCTAGGAGAGGTACTCTCGACTCCGGTGATGAAATAAGAGAAGAAAGCTCGGATGACGGCGAGGATGAGACTGATGCTGACCATGGGCATGGCGAGCGTGGGGCAGAGCGTCTGCGTGCAGGTGACACGGCGTGGTGCTCGTGCGGAAAATGTAACGTGGAGTTGCTCACGAGTCCAGCAGAATTTATTTGCTGCAATGAGATAGGCGCCACCCTTGGACTTGCGAAATCGTCGCAAGAGGCAGAAACAGGCATTTCACACGTGCTAGTCCCAACCTCAATGAGCCAACACAACTGGGCACATACATACGTCATGAGTGTTACGCAGAGAAAATGAACGTGCATTCTGACTGGATAAAATTAATATCATGTCGGGCTGTTCAAACTGCGGAAATAGTTTGCTCGAGCTACTTTCAAAACACTATAACTTTCCAACCTTAGAACAAAAAACTTTCGTAAGTCTTGAATCAGGTTCGTTAATGTGTGCTTTATTGTTATCTCATCTCATCTCATTATCTCTAGCCGCTTTATCCTTCTACAGGGTCGCAGGCAAGCTGGAGCCTATCCCAGCTGACTACGGGCGAAAGGCGGGGTACACCCTGGACAAGTCGCCAGGTCATCACAGGGCTGGCACATAGACACAGACAACCATTCACACCTACGGTCAATTTAGAGTCACCAGTTAACCTAACCTGCATGTCTTTGGACTGTGGGGGAAACCGGAGCACCCGGAGGAAACCCACGCGGACACGGGGAGAACATGCAAACTCCACACAGAAAGGCCCTCGCCGGCCCCGGGGCTTGAACCCAGGACCTTCTTGCTGTGAGGCGACAGCGCTAACCACTACACCACCGTGCCGCCCGCTTTATTGTTATATTTACTCTATATATTGCCCTCTGTTCCCCTTTAATTATTGTTTGTGTCACAATACAAAAACAATGTGCACCTTTAAAGCGGTAGGCATGTTGTGTAAGTTAAATGGTGCTAACCCTCCAAAAATCCATTTTAATACCAGCTTGTAACGCGACAAAACAGGACAAACACTAAGGGGGATAAATACTTTTGCAAGGCACTGTAAGCGTAAATTGTGTTTTTCTAATTGTGAAGGAGGGCATGAGGGAAGACCATGTGTTGCTTCTTTTTGTGGAAAAAAAAAACAGCTGGACCTGACAGCATGGTATATATCGGCCGTTTTAATGGACATGATTGCTTTTCAAAGCAGATGGGAGGGTTGTGTTTGGCAGCAGAGCGCATATAATTGAGCTGTCGGTCGAAGACTTGTGTGAAGAGAAAATTGCCCCTGCACTCCAGAGGTTGCTGCTGATTACAGTGACAGTTGTTTTAGGGCTTTGGTTCATTGCTTCATTTTTTTTTCCAGTGTTTTTTTTTTTACTTTGGTATGTCAGGGCATTACTCTCTTTCTTTTCGGTTGCTGAGATATTACCACATGCAGTGCCTCCAGTTACTGTTTGCTTTGCTCCACAGACAGGTGCGCAAGTCCTCTCATATTCCTCTGGTGAGAAACAAATTTGTTAACTGACGTGCTAACATGTCAGCGCAGGAATTTCAAAAGTAACGTAGGATTATTTGCAAATTCTTGCTGATGATGATCATTTTGAAATGCAAGAGAAGAACTGCTTGACACAGCAGACGTTCTGCTAATATCTGGAAATGTCAGATGGGAACCGTCAGAGAAGGCCCAAACATGTCAAAATTTCAAATCTCATCTCATTATCTCTAGCCGCTTTATCCTGTTCTACAGGGTCACAGGCGAGCTGGAGCCTATCCCAGCTGACTACGGGCGAAAGGCGGGGTACACCCTGGACAAGTCGCCAGGTCATCACAGGGCTGACACATAGACACAGACAACCATTCACACTCACATTCACACCTACGGTCAATTTAGAGTCACCAGTTAACCTAACCTGCATGTCTTTGGACTGTGGGGGAAACCGGAGCACCCGGAGGAAACCCATGCGGACACGGGGAGAACATGCAAACTCCACACAGAAAGGCCCTCGCCGGCCACGGGGCTCGAACCCGGACCTTCTTGCTGTGAGGCGACAGCGCTAACCACTACACCACCGTGCCGCCCATCAAAATTTCAAATGTTATATTTAATTTCTTTCATTCTTTCATCTCATCTCATTATCTGTAGCCGCTTTATCCTGTTCTACAGGGTCGCAGGCAAGCTGGAGCCTATCCCAGCTGACTACGGGCAAAAGGCAGGGTACACCCTGGGCAAGTCGCCAGGTCATCACAGGGCTGACACATAGACACAGACAACCATTCACACCTACAGTCAATTTAGAGTCACCAGTTAACCTTACCTGCATGTCTTTGGACTGTGGGGGAAACCGGAGGACCCGGAGGAAACCCACGTGGACAACATGTAAACTCCGCACAGAAAGGCCCTCACCGGCCACGGGGCTCGAACCCGGACCTTCTTGCTGTGAGGCGACAGCACTAACCACTACACCACCGTGCTGCCCTTCTTTCATTATAATTATTATCTTCAAATTCTAATTCGGCCTCATTTTCTATCAAATTTGCTTCGGAAATGAAAGGGTTACTGTCCTGAAAACATTAGAGTTATCCAATGAGATTGTTTTGTTTGTTGTGTCTAGGCTAAGAGTTTAGAGCTGCTCACTCATTGGTTAGGACTTCATTGCCGGGACAGAAGGCCATGGCAGCGTATGTTTATGTAGGAAGTGATAGATGAATTAACCAATCAGATTTTGATTTATAGTAGGAGGGACCAAAAATGTATCGTCCTCAACCTTCGCAAATTCTAACGTGAGCTTGACCACGAGTTGGTGGCGTCAGCACAGCAGTGAAGTCACCTTCCAGTCAGTGTAGCGTTCATCAGTAATGTTAGCAAATGCTAATAAAGCAGTCAAGCCAGTGCTATCTATCAAGAGCAAGTAGCACACACAGGCTAACAACTGAGAAACTAATGCTGTGTTCACACTTATACCGGTACGAAAGTGGTATAACTGTATCGATACAAAGTATACCGGTACAGTTTAGTGCATCTGTCCAAACGTTTGCGGTTTTCTTTCACGGAAGTTGAAATGCGCGTGCGCAAAATGTTTCCGTGGTTACCGAGTAACTTCCTTCCGAGAATATGGCGGATGAAACAACGTGTGTGTGCTTTTTGTTGTCAATGTACAGTCTGTATTTCTGGTGGTCATTTATTCAGTCGAATCGTATAAAACGCGCGAGGCAGTTGAGAAAGAAACAAAGAAAACGAATCTCCGTTCTTCACTATTTTATTCAGCGAAGACATCGATTGAGGTGTGTGACTTTGCGCATGCGCATGATATTTGTATCGATACAGAACCGCTTCATCTGTCCACACTACAGCGAAGCGCTACAGTACCGATACTGTACCGGTACGAAACCCATATATTTGTGGGTTTCGTACCGATACAGTTATACCGCTACAGTACCGGTATAGTTGCTAGTGTGGACAGGTGTTGCGGTATGAAAGTAGTTTCGTATCGGTACAAAATCCCTAGTGTGGACAGGGTATAATATTTCTGTCTCCAGACTCTTCTTCCAGGCTGCACGCTCGCTACTGTATTTTTCACTCAGACTTAAGTATTCATTTCCCTGTGAAATTTACTGAGTTACTTTTAAAGTCAACATTGCCAACTACACACAACAGAGTGACCTGGCAGCCTGCCACTAATCCCTTGCAAAATTCTTTGCCCTTTTGCTGTCTTGGTGTGTCTGGCTAATATCAGTCCCAGCTCTAATCGTAACGGTTCGCCACTGGGAAATGTGATACAATATCAGCAGTAAAATTAATAAATGAGTAGAAGACCTAGCGTCATAAAAAAAGCTAATTAAAATAGCTTGATATTAATAATAAAAAAATAATTAGCAGATGAAAAATCTGCTCTCAGTTCACAGAAAGGATGGTGGCTTTTTTTTCATGGAAATAAAATGTTTGTTGAACATACTAAGAACAAAACCTTACGTCATACTGACTATGATATATTTAGTACGTCAAATTTGCACATGCACAAATTAGCTTTACTTGCTTGCTTGTTTGTTTGTTTGTTTGGTTGGTTGGTTGGTTGGTTGGTTACCATAGCCATCCTCATCACTAGTATATTACATTAGTGCATGCTTTAAATGTGTAAATTTTCAGCATAATTAAATGTAACAGTGCTGTCTTTTTTTCACATATGCTGTACTGCAGGGGTCACCAAACTTTTTTCTCTGGGGGCCACATTGTCGTTCCTGACTGTGATGGGAGGCCGGGGTCAGGTCAGCTATATAACATAGAATTGTATGACCCAGACAAATATGACCACCAGCAGGCCTCATTGTGTAGTAGAGATTACTAGCCTGGCACAGCCATCCCCACTACTATATCCCCACTACTATATCCCCACTACTATATCAACACTTGATTCCTGGCACATATTTGTTTATCTTTACTAGTGGTTTGCAAAAGTAGTAATCGAGTCTTCACACTTTGTTTTAATTTGAAATACCACAGATATTCCATTTATTTATTTTCTAATAAAAATCACATCAAAGCTGTCAAGGTAAGAAACATCTGCCTAGTTGAGGTGATTGACACTGGCAAAGGTGAGTGGAAAATTATAAATTGTAGGTAGGCCTGTTGATATTATTAATAATATTAATAATAATTGTGTGCAGCACTTAATAAAGGTCAAATAAATAGGCCTATAAAATAAATACATTAAAAAAACAGTGAAATTATAATAATATGAGCAATAGATCAATAGATCACAGCAGTTGTGCTGTGTCCTGCACGTCATTGCTCTCACCCATGGCCAAAGCAAAAAACTCGAATTCTGACGCTCTCTCATTCAGCTGGTCATATGCGTTGTCCCACAAATCTTCGGTTCGCCTGGTCATAGTAGGTGCGGAGAGACTCACCGCGTTGAGCGCATCCTTCTTGTCGGGACACACTTCCTCGGCCACAGCAAGCATGCATACTTTAACAAAGTCCCCATCAGTAAACGGCTTTCCATGGGTAGCTAGTAGGTGAGCTACCTTATAGCTAGCTCGGACAGCAGCCTGGTTGATCTGGGTTTGGCGAAGGAATACATTTTGTTGTGCAGCCAGTCCGCATTTCATCCTCCGAATCCTATCTTCTCTAGTTTGCGAGGGCAAACAAGAGAAGACAGGATTCGGAGGATGAAATGCCGACTGGCTGCACAACAGAATGTATTCCTTCGCCAAATTATCAATTAAAATTGATATAATCAACAAAATACAAGATGCAGACATGTTATTATTTGCCAAAAAGCAATTATAAAAAATAGGCTATGACCACTTTTGGGGATTGCCTCATAGGGCTGGTTCAAGTGGTGGGGGGCAGAGGGGCTGGGGGGCCGGTCAAAGGAGGGTGGCGGGCCGGAGTCGGCCCGTGGGCCGTAGTTTGATGACCCCTGCTGTACTGTGACTGGAGTTAACTGTATGTGAATGCAACACTGAAACTGCAAATCGGGAACGTGAAACAAATTTTATCCGCGAAAAATGTGAATCGTTAGTCACGCATTTGACTAGGTTTACAAGGATATGAGAATTTGATTCATTTGAGAAATCTTTTTTTTAATTTTTCGAAATATTTCAATGAGCAAATTGTTCATTATGATGTATGTTGGTTGGAAACTAAGTAAATCTCATGGCCACAAATTATTACCTCCACCAACTTTGTCGGAGTAGGTTATGTTTTCGCCTCCGTTTGTTTGTTTGACTGTTTCCAATGTAACTCAAAAAGTAGCAAACAAATTTTGATGACATTTTGTGGAAAGGTGATCCATGGGCCAAGAAACAATTGATTGGATTTTGATACAAATCTGAATAGGTGGCTTGGCGGAGGTATGCACCCTACTGAGTACTCTTCTAGTTATATAAGGGTCATTCTAGAATTTGGGGTACAGTTCACGTCTCCAAGATAAAACATTTATTTTCCACAAAAGAAATCTTTATTCAATCAGTTTTGAACAATAATCTAAATTATGACAACTTTCACCAATAGCAACGCTTGATGTATATTTTAGACCCAATTTATCCATAAAACATTAACTAAATGACTCCCACCCCTCCCCCTACATTATTGGCTATCTTCGACTCCTGATTCATCCAATCAACTGGAATAAACATAAAGTGATTCCATCTAACAATCTGTTTTTTGGGGGGCTTATTCTATTAACTAGACCAGCAAGTGGCCTAGTAGTTAGCGTGTCCGCCTCTCAATCGGTAGATTGTGAGTTCTACTCACGGTCGGGTCATACCAAAGACCATCATAAAAATGATACCTACTGTACTGCCATCTGGCAAGGCACGCTGCAATACAGATGCGAGTGGGGAGTCAAACTCTTGTGGTTACCAGAGGACTAGCCCCCCACTGTAACCCTAGCTATGTAATGGTCGAGGGCTATGGAAATGGAGATCGGCGCCGCCACATGGCGTGAAAAGGGCTTTTATTCTATTAACTGTTATAAAACCAATTGCGTAGAAATCTATTTTCTGTATGATGTGAAATTTCACTGATTTAAAAAATATATATTTTTGATCCGTCCCAATGTTCTTGTCAACTCTGTTGACTCTGTTATAAAACCGCATAAAATCCGCAAAGACTTTTATTAATACGCATGACACCTGCGCCGAGTGATGTCACTTCCTCGGGCGGGAAACTTCAGAAAGGCAGTGAGGTATGTTCTGTTCTGTTTCTACTCTCATTAATTTGAATAAAATGTTGAGGATACACCAACAGTAGATTAATTATTCGTCAAATCTGTTACTGTGATCTTGGAGTGACTCTCTCACTCATTTAAAAAAAAATAAATAAAAATAATATGGCGGCACGGTGGTGTAGTGGTTAGCGCTGTCGCCTCACAGCAAGAAGGTCCTGGGTTCGAGCCCTGGGGCCGGCGAGGGCCTTTCTGTGTGGAGTTTGCATGTTCTCCCCGTGTCCGCGTGGGTTTCCTCCGGGTGCTCCGGTTTCCCCCACAGTCCAAAGACATGCAGGTTAGGTTAACTGGTGACTCTAAATTGACCGTAGGTGTGAATGTGAGTGTGAATGGTTGTCTGTGTCTATGTGTCAGCCCTGTGATGACCTGGCGACTTGTCCAGGGTGTACCCCGCCTTTCGCCCGTAGTCAGCTGGGATAGGCTCCAGCTTGCCTGCGACCCTGTAGAAGGATAAAGCGGCTAGAGATAATGAGATGAGATGAGAAAATAATATGATTAAAATCCATAACATTCTGTTTTTATACATGCCATATGGTAGGTAGTTTGAGGTTAGCACGTAGAGTTAAGGCACAAAATGGTGGAAGATGTCAAATCTGTTGTCATCAATTCTGTTCATAGACTGCCCAGTTTAACAATCACAGAGTTGACGACAGCTAACAGAGTTGACGCTTGAAATGCGCCCGCAATTACAGAACGGGCCGTATGTTGTGGCCACAAGCTGCCAAAGACATGTCTGTGAATTGTATTTAATATGCTGCGGAATGTCAGACTGAATAAGTGGCCTCCAGATAATTATTTGGCAGGAATGGGTGAAAAAAAAGATTAATTTTTAGAAACTGCTTAAAGTGACGTTAGGTAATGATATCCATGTTGCAAAACCAGTGACACCAGTATGCTGTAATGTCTCTATGGCCACAATATCATAATTCAACTGATGGAAGCCAGGGCCTAATGGTTAGAGAAGCAGTTTTGGGACCAACAGGTTGCTGGTTCGATTACCTGGACCAGCAGGACTGGCTGAAGTGCACTTGAGCAAGACACCTAACCCCCAACTGCTCCAGCAAGAGTGGTGGTGTACACTACCGTTCAAAAGTTTGGGGTCACCCAGACAATTTTGTGTTTTCCATGAAAAGTCACACTTTTGTTTACCACCATAAATTGTAAAATGAATAGAAAATATAGTCAAGACATTTTTCTGGCCGTTTTGAGCATTTAATCGACCCCACAAATGTGATGCTCCAAAAACTCAATCTGCTCAAAGGAAGGTCAGTTTTATAGCTTCTCTAAAGAGCTAAACTGTTTTCAGCTGTGCTAACATGATTGTACAAGGGTTTTCTAATCATCCATTAGCCTTCTGAGGCAATGAGCAAACACATTGTACCATTAGAACACTGGAGTGATAGTTGCTGGAAATGGGCCTCTATACATAGTTTTCACATGACGTCACAGAGTCGGGGATTCCCTAGTGGCGGCCATCTTGCGGGTCAAGCTTACCGTACGGGTGACTGAGCACACATTGTAACGCGCGAGTACAAAGTCTTCAAAAGAACCCAAGCAGGCTATTTAAAGCTAGCAGTGGTGCACACCTGTTGTATTCACGGCTGTCGTAATAGGTCAGATGATGACGTCAAGCGGAGCTTTTATGGAATTCCCACTGTACGGGAGCACGAAGGCGAGCAAACAAAGAAACTCAGCATACAAAGGAGAAATCTATGGCTTGCGAGAATCAACCACAAGGATTATCAGCCTTCCAAACACAGCAAAGTCTGCTCCGATCATTTTATAAGTGGTAAGTTGTTTAAATAAACAATCAATTGTGTTTAAGTTTGTTTTTGGAAACCAAAACATCGTGTAAACAATCTCTTGAGAATGCCTAACTAGAACCGCTGAGTGTACATTTACATTGTAATGTACACTTAATATCGCTCGTTTGTCATGTTTCTATTTAACACTTGTCACTTCACTCACGCAAGGGTCATTTTTGAAAAACATTTTAGGTCTATTCTGTATGCAGGGATGCAAACAGCGCGCCTTTTGGCAGATGCCGCCTTTTTCACAGCTGAATCGCGCAGATCCGATTTTTTTTTTTTAGGGGGGGTGTTGGAGTGTCTGATTATAATTTCAAAGTAAATTCTGTATTAAAATTACTAAATAAGCAAATCCGTTACAGTCCATGAAACATAGGAAGTATAAAGATGAGAAAAAAACAGTGAATCGGAAAGCTGCGCACATTTGCGCAGCTTCGCGCAAATGTGCACAGCTTTCTGATTTACTGTTTTTTAATACCACTAATGGATGTAAAATTTGTCTTAAATCAACTCGATATTATACACACACATATATTTATATGTAGTGTTGAGAGCTCTAAAATTCCAATGTTTACATACCTTGGCTGTAATTAGGACACGACTGTCACTTGCTTTTATATGGTGGACTTCACGGACCCAGCCACAGACAAAATAATTGTATGACTCCAGCGACTTGTATGCTTTGAAGTCGTCAAGTGTGTAGGCGCTTTTAGTATTCATGAAATAGTTCACAATATCAGGGTACGATATGGATGGCAGCCCTGCATAGTCACTTGAAAATGCATCTTTGTCCACTTCGTAGGGGTCAATTCCCCCAATCAAGGCCAGTTTGGCTGCATACCGTTGTCGTGCGGTGTCGTCCAATGTATCTATATACTTCCGTTTGCTTGATTTTGCCGACATTGATCTTTATTTTAGAAAACTGACTATATTACTTCATAAATTCGTCCGAGATAACGTAGCCAGTAATAGCGATGGTCCGTTTTGTTTGCCCCACAAGATGATGGCTGGAGGGCGTTCCCCGGAATGCCATGACGTCAGTGAAAACTATGTATACACCTATGTAGATATTGCACCAAAAACCAGACATTTGCAGCTAGAATAGTCATTTACCACATTAGCAATGTATAGAGTGTATTTCTGATTAGTTTAAAGTGATCTTCATTGAAAAGAACAGTGCTTTTCTTTCAAAAATAAGGACATTTCAAAGTGACCCCAAACTTTTGAACGGTAGTGTACCTGATTGTGTCTGATTAGCTAAAGAAAAGCTGATTATGTGATCATCTGTTTGGGTGTTGCCTGACCGAAATGAAAAGATTAAAAATGAAAAACTCTGTGGTTTACTCATTAAAAAAAAATAAAACAATACTTGCTATGAGGCCCTGTGATGACCTGGCGACTTGTCCAGGGTGTACCCCGCCTTTCGCCCGTAGTCAGCTGGGATAGGCTCCAGCTTGCCTGCGACCCTGTAGAACAGGATAAAGCGGCTACAGATAATGAGATGAGATGAGATGAGATGAGATGAGATGAGATGAGATGAGATGAGACTTGCTATGAGTGAAGTACTTCACAGCTATGAAATAGATCCCGAGAAGCTTGTCTTTTACCGTATCACAAACTGTATTACACTTAACAGATTTTGACAGAAAAATGACTCCATAATTCTAGTAGCGGTGATGAAGTCAAAACAATCAATTCATCATCATGACTTTTTCGATCAACACAAAGCAAGCTGACCTTGTCTCATCTCAATAAGCACTGAAAATACACCATGGTAGACTGGCTTCATGGTTTTTTTCCCCCATATGCTCGCAGTGGTGCCAGGACCGGCAGTGTGAAAATGCATGTGTAGGTGTCTCTTTGCCCGCTATGCTGTCCTTGCCCTTGTTCAGGTGTTAGAGGCACAAAGAGAGAGGCGAAGAACCTGCCACCATCCTCCCAAACACGTCCTTATGGCTTTTTCTCCGGAGTACAGCCCATAACAAGCTCCGTGAGTAATGACAAGTGCTTGCTGTGCAGTCCACAAGAGATTGTCTTCAGCATGTAGTGGGCAGATTGAAGGAAATATACAGAGGAGACTGTATATTACTGTACCTGAAGCAGACAAGCAAGACTGAGCGAGCTAGACAGAAAGGCAATAAAGAAATAAGAAGAGGTAGCTAGGGTGTATCGAAGACAAAGCATGCAGTTTAATGGGGGGAAATGAGAAAAACGGATCAAAGCAGCACTTGGAGTGGGCGGTCGATGTTTAACACTCAGTTTCAGCCTCATACATCAGTCAGACAGAAAAAGAGGCCAGGGACAAGTGATCAGAGTAGATTAGCTCATGCCAGATCAACACAATGGACATCGCTGTAGACCGAGGTCCTGTCGAATAAAGCAAAAAGCATCGATTCTGCATGCTGCACTTTTCATCAAGACTATGGAGGATTGTTCTGTCTGCTTTTCTCACTGACACAGACACGTTACTCTTCTCTGGAGCTTCACGCATGCGCACGCATACAAATCAGCGATAGAGACGAGCCAGCAGGGGGGTCACAAGCCAGCATGGGGGTCACGACTCAGAAAGAGCTAGTACAGTACATCTCTTTTTTTTTTCCTTTTACTATTTCACACACACACATTTCCATTTCCATTTCACAAAGCAGTTCTGTCCATCTCTTCAGCTCTTTCACTGTATTTATCTCTGATTTAGCTTTACTACTTTTATATCAGGAGGAAAGCTAAGCAGCCATGATGCTAGAATTCATATTTAGTTAGCATAGAGTCCATCAATGACATCATCAATGCTAATTCTTAATATAAATAAAGATAGATAGATAGATAGATAGATAGATAGATAGATAGATAGATAGATAGATAGATAGATAGATAGATAGATAGATATTTCACACTTAGTAGCAGATATCATTGCGAATAAACATGTTTATACAGTTAATATAAGCCATAGCTAACTATTTCTAGCCAGCTAGCACTATATCACTACCACTAACCTGAGTTAAAAATGAAACAATGAACCTATTGTATATTTTCCTAATACAACCAAAAAAGTTGGGACAAAGTACTAATTGTAAATAAAAACGGAATGCAGTAATTTACAAATCTCAAAAACTGATATTGTATTCACAATAGAACATAGACAACATATCAAATGTCGAAAGTGAGACATTTTGAAATTTCATGCCAAATATTGGCTCATTTGAAATTTCATGACAGCAACACATCTCAAAAAAGTTGGGACAGGGGCAATAAGAGGCTGGAAAAGTTAAAGGTACAAAAAAGGAACAGCTGGAGGACCAAATTGCAACTCATTAGGTCAATTGGCAATAGGTCATTAACATGACTGGGTATAAAAAGAGCATCTTGGAGTGGCAGCGGCTCTCAGAAGTAAAGATGGGAAGAGGATCACCAATCCCCCTAATTCTGCGCCGACAAATAGTGGAGCAATGTCAGAAAGGAGTTCAACCGTGTAAAATTGCAAAGAGTTTGAACATATCATCATCTACAGTGCATAATATCATCAAAAGATTCAGAGAATCTGGAAGAATCTCTGTGCGTAAGGGTCAAGGCCGGAAAACCATACTGGGTGCCCGTGATCTTTGGGCCCTTAGATGGCACTGCATCACATACAGGCATGCTTCTGTATTGGAAATCACAAAATGGGCTCAGGAATATTTCCAGAGAACATTATCTGTGAACACAATTCACCGTGCCATCCGCCGTTGCCAGCTAAAACTCTATAGTTCAAAGAAGAAGCCGTATCTAAACATGATCCAGAAGCGCAGACGTCTTCTCTGGGCCAAGGCTCATTTAAAATGGACTGTGGCAAAGTGGAAAACTGTTCTGTGGTCAGACGAATCAAAATTTGAAGTTCTTTATGGAAATCAGGGACGCCGTGTCATTCGGACTAAAGAGGAGAAGGACGACCCAAGTTGTTATCAGCGCTCAGTTCAGAAGCCTGCATCTCTGATGGTATGGGGTTGCATTAGTGCGTGTGGCATGGGCAGCTTACACATCTGGAAAGACACCATCAATGCTGAAAGGTATATCCAGGTTCTAGAGCAACATATGCTCCCATCCACACGACGTCTCTTTCAGGGAAGACCTTGCATTTTCCAACATGACAATGCCAAACCACATACTGCATCAATTACAGCATCATGGCTGCGTAGAAGAAGGGTCCGGGTACTGAACTGGCCAGCCTGCAGTCCAGATCTTTCACCCATAGAAAACATTTGGCGCATCACAAAATGGAAGATACGACAAAAAAGACCTAAGACAGTTGAGCAACTAGAATCCTACATTAGACAAGAATGGGTTAACATTCCTATCCCTAAACTTGAGCAACTTGTCTCCTCAGTCCCCAGACATTTACAGACTGTTGTAAAGAGAAAAGGGGATGTCTCACAGTGGTAAACATGGCCTTGTCCCAACTTTTTTGAGATGCGTTGTTGTCATGAAATTTAAAATCACCTAATTTTTCTCTTTAAATTATACATTTTCTCAGTTTAAACATTTGATATGTCATCTATGTTCTATTCTGAATAAAATATGGAATTTTGAAACTTCCACATCATTGCATTCCGTTTTTATTTACAATTTGTACTTTGTCCCAACTTTTTTGGAATCGGGGTTGTATATATAATGCTAATACCAAACAAACAACGACACTAAAGGGCCATAAAATTATCCCAGTTACAAATGAGAGGTTGATGCTAGAGGTAGCTAGTTAACTAGAACAGCAGGGGGTAAGTTAATCTTGAGGTAGATCTCCTGTACCACTTTGGCTTTGTGAAGTAGATCTGAGGCACATTCTTCCACATGATTAACCTCTCACAGGGCTTGATAATTAGTGAACAAGCTATAATAATGTAGGCAAAGGAATGACCTGTGCTGTGTTTTAGACCTCTGGGACTGGACTTAGTGCCTCGTTTATATTGTGCATTTACTTCTTTAAAGAGCACAGTGATGAGTTATTAAGGCAAGTGGAAAAACAGATTGACTGTATTGATGCTGACCAGTTGGTTGATAGCTGGGTTGGGATCAAGGTAATGTGACTCTGGAGAAATCCAGGAGACTGGAACCTCAATCAGTCACTCACTAAAAATAACTCAGGGGGAATGTGGGGGGAGTGACCCATACACCCCAGTCTCGCTCTGTTTCTCCACTTCAAGCTGTCGTCTTACCAACACTATCTTATGCAAAATCTGAGTTCTAACATGCAAGCCTGTATGTTGTTGAATATCGTACAAATAATGTTTTAACACAGCTAAACCCCGCCTGTCACCTAAACCTTAACTTCACCTGAAACACAACCCCATCATAAACTTCACCACAAAATTCACCTTCTCCATACCCTCACCATAATCACAATTTCATCTTAACCATAACTTCACCTTAAAGTTAACTTTACCTTAACCATAATTTCACTTTAACTTCACCTTCTTACAAATTATGTTTTAACACAGTTCAAGTTCACCTGTCACTGAAACCTTAAATTCACCTGAACCATCATATCACCTTAACTACACCATCACCATAATTTCACCTTCTCCATAATTTCATGTTAACTATAACTTCACCTTAACTTCAGGTAAACAATAGCTTGACCTTAATTCAGTTCTCACACACACACACACACACACACACACACACACACACACACACACACACACACACCTGCTTCAAGGACTATTGCACTATTTTAAGAACTTTTTTATTACTGAAAGTTTTAACTTTGTATTGCACATTTGAAAATGGTACCTATTTTATCTTTTGTGTTCTTTCTTTATTTTATTTGTGTTTTTATTTATTCTAGAATTTGTTTCTGTACACTGTTTTGGGTAGAGCTCCCACAATTTTGTTTTACCCCACTGTGCAATTACAATAAAGTCTATTCTATTCTATTCTAACCCTAACTTCACCTTAACTTTAACTTCATCTTAACCGTAACTTCCTTAATCCTAACTTCACCTTAGCTTTAACTTCACCTTAATGATAACTTCACCTTAACCATACTTTCACCTTAGCTTTAACTTCACCTTAACTTTATCTTCATCTTAACCATAACTTCACCACAACCATAACTTCACCTTAGCCATAACTTCATCTTAACTTTAACTTCATCTTAACTTTAACTTCATCTTAACCATAACTTCACCTTAGCTTTAACTTCACCTTAACCATAACTTTACCTTAACTTTCACTTTAGCTTAGCCATAACTTCACCTTAACTTTAACTTCAACTTAACTTTCACTTCATCTTAACCATAACTTCACCTTAACTTTAACTTCACCTTAGCCATAACTTCATCTTAACTTTAACTTCATCTTAACTTTCACTTCAGCTTAACCATAACGTCACCTTAGCTTTAACTTCACCTTAGCCATAACTTCACCTTAACTTTCACTTCATCTTAGCCATAACTTCACCTTAACTTTCACTTCATCTTAGCTTTAACTTCACCTTAACCATAACTTTACCTTAACTTTCACTTCATCTTAACCATAACTTCACCTTAACTTTAACTTCACCTTAATCATAACTTCACCTTACCTTTCACTTCATCTTAACCGTAACTTCACCTTAACCATAACTTCACCTTAACTTTCACTTCATTTTAACCATAACTTCACCTTTGCCATAACTTCACCTTAACCGTAATGTCACCTTAACCATAACTTCACCTTAACTTTAACCTCACCTGAGCCTTAACTTCACCTTGTGTGTGTGCATGTGTGTGTTCACTGCTTCAGATGGGTTAAATGCAGAGGTCGGATTTCACCGTGCTTGAGTCTGCATGTGACAAATAAAGTCTTCCTCTTCTTCTTCACCATAATGCCACATTGACTTTAACTTCACCTTAATCATAACTCCACCATAACTTGAACATCTCCTGAACTATAACTTCATCTTACTTATAAATTTTACCTTAAGCCATAACTTTATCTTCAACTGGAATTCACCTTCAAAACTTCACCTTAATTCATCTTAACATAACTTCATCTTAGCTTTACCTTAACGATAACTATAACTAAACTATGACTATAGCCTTGTGTTGGTTAACAAATTAACATCAGCTAGCTAACACTATGGTAGTCTCATCTCATCTCGTTATCTGTAGCCGCTTTATCCTGTTCTACAGGGTCGCAGGCAAGCTGGAGCCTATCCCAGCTGACTACGGGCGAAAGGCGGGGTACACCCTGGACAAGTCGCCAGGTCATCACAGGGCTGACACATAGACACAGACAACCATTCACACTCACGGTCAATTTAGAGCCACCAGTTAACCTAACCTGCATGTCTTTGGACTGTGGGGGAAACCGGAGCACCCGGAGGAAACCCACGCAGACACGGGGAGAACATGCAAACTCCGCACAGAAAGGCCCTCGCCGGCCACAGGGCTCGAACCCGGGCCTTCTTGCTGTGAGGCGACAGCACTAACCACTACACCACCATGCCGCCCCCACTATGGTAGTGCTGTCAGGAATTCTTTTTACTAGTATCGAGCTGAAGATAAATTGAACATGAAATTAAAGCAAAACAGAAAGTTTCTATTTGATTAAATAAAACATCTTGACAAATGGGGCGGCACGGTGGTGTAGTGGTTAGCGCTGTCGCCTCACAGCAAGAAGGTCCAGGTTCGAGCCCCGTGGCCGACGAGGGCCTTTCTGTGTGGAGTTTGCATGTTCTCCCCGTGTCCACGTGGGTTTCCTCCGGGTGCTCCGGTTTCCCCCACAGTCCAAAGACATGCAGGTTAGGTTAACTGGTGACTCTAAATTGACCGTAGGTGTGAATGTGAGTGTGAATGGTTGTCTGTGTCTATGTGTCAGCCCTGTGATGACCTGGCGACTTGTCCAGGGTGTACCCCGCCTTTCGCCCGTAGTCAGCTGGGATAGGCTCCAGCTTGCCTGCGACCCTGTAGAACAGGATAAAGCGGCTAGAGATAATGAGATGAGATGAGATGAGATCTTGACAAATGGACGCCTGTCACTTGGAAACATTACGACAGACAAATGAACTATATCTAACCCAAAGCTAACTGATCTTAGAGCTTTATTTCATTTCCATAAATGCTACAATAACACAGCTTCTTCTCTAGCTATCTTATATAGATATAAAGTGTGTCCTGTATCAACACACACCCAGAATATGTCCTACTTAATATAGCAGGACACTGAAGGGACGGATGTCTGGAACGAGAAATGGAAATTGGTGTTTCTATGTAAACTGTCACAAATGTTACTTCACTTTGTTTGGTGTGGAAGTTTTTAAGGGATTTTCTAAAACGCAGTGCATCTGAAAGACATACAGTGCTATGTGGAAGAAGGAGGATGTGCTGTACAAGGTTGTACACAGAAAATAAAAAAAATCAAAACGCTACAAAGATCTTTGTGTGCTGCTTAGACACAGTCGAGGTCGGATCCACTGTGGGAATGACATGAAATATAACAAATGGAGAACGGAGTCCTTGATATGCATCGTGAACACACACACACAGGCATATAAACACTATCCCACGTAACATAACAGTCAAGCTTCACTGAAAGATTGATTGCAGGGATTAATAGATGGAAAAAGAGGGATAATGTTGAATAGTGAAGAAGAAAGTGTTATCAACACCAGCCTGGATTTTTCCCGAGGCCATCAGTAGCTGAATTCGTCCTGAGCTGTGACGTCTCATCATTTCAGGTGATGTGGCCTGCATTTTGAATGAAATGAGTCTCGCTCTCTCTCTTTCTCTCTCTCTCTCGATCCACCTCACCCTGTCTAATATTTATCCCCCACTTCTCCTCCTTAGCCATCTCATGATTTTAAGCAGGCCATTTGTAAGCCTAAGAAGCACTGCAGGAACACAAACATCGGAATTAAAATGCAGACAAGCACTGGACAGCAGACAGAAAGAGAGAGCGAGAGAGACAGAGAGAGAGAGAGAGAGAGAGAGAGAGGGCGAGAATTAATTCAGGTGAGAGCTCAGCCTCGGAGCAGCTCATACGTGCGCAATGGAAAAACCGAAATACATTTTGGAGTTCTTTGTGTTCTCTGCTGCATGTAGAACTCCACTCTACTAACAACTTGATTGACTAAAAGCAATGCAAATCAGGAAGAAATGACTTTAACTTCATTGTGCCTCGTTTTCATCGACTGAACCGAACCAAAAATTTCCCCCAAATATATTGAACAAACCCAGCAACACTGATTTTCTTCAGACGAATCTTTTTTATGTTAACGATCTGGACGCATGACACTTTAGTTCATTACATTTTATCTCATCTCATCTCATTATCTCTAGCCGCTTTATCCTTCTACAGGGTCGCAGGCAAGCTGGAGCCTATTCCAGCTGACTATACGGGCGAAAGGCGGGGTACACCCTGGACAAGTCGCCAGGTCATCACAGGGCTGACACATAGACACAGACAACCATTCACACTCACATTCACACCTACGCTCAATTTAGAGTCACCAGTTAACCTAACCTGCATGTCTTTGGACTGTGGGGGAAACCGGAGCACCCGGAGGAAACCCACGCGGACACGGGGAGAACATGCAAACTCCGCACAGAAAGGCCCTCGCCGGCCATGGGGCTCGAACCCAGGACCTTCTTGCTGTGAGGCGACAGCGCTAACCACTACACCACCGTGCCACCTATTACATTTTATTAGATGTGATTTTTTGATAGCTTGCTGGATGACAAAAATATGTCCAGTGCATGCCATACATAGATAGTCGATCCTTATGTTCAGCACATTATTATGGCCACCAAAACGAAGTTTGGCGGGGGATATAGAAACGGGTTCCGTCCGTCCATCCATCCGGTCACGTTTTCATTTCCGGGCCATATTTTTAAAACTACTGAAGATACGTATCTTCATGAAACTTTGTATACATATCAAGCAACATGTGAACTGGTGCTGTTTGCTATTTTGGATTTTTTTTTTAAGTATTTTTCAAATTTTTACATTTAAAAAAAAATAGATTTTGACTTAGTTTCTAAGAGCAATGTTCGTTTCCGGGGCATATATCCAAAACTATTCATGATACGGATTTGAAACTTGGTATACATGTTAACAAGGTGATGTACATTAGCTGTGCCTTTTTATACTAAGAAATTTGAGAAATTTGAATTTTTCATGTTTCCACCCTGACGAAAATCTGCCATGGTTTACTATGGTTTTACCATGGTTTTTATGTAGTAACCATGATTCTACCATGGTATCTCATGGTTATTCTAAGTACTATGAACCAACCATAGTATTACTATGGTTCATCCATGGTAGTAACCATGGTTCTACTATGGTATCTCATGGTGATTCTAAGTACTATGAACCAACCATAGTATTACTATGGTTCATCCATGGTACTGCAGTAGCTGTGGTAGCATCATAGTTGTATGTGTAATAGGTCATAGTAACTACGAAATTAGTTTAAAAAGGGATAGTATGGTTTTTAAAAGGATGCACTAACTGTAGTATTACCATGCTTTCGTCCAACAGTCAATGCTGTAGAGAAGGATCTCGATTAACAGCCCAGATACATTAACATTTACTTAGAACCTAAAAATTTAAGTGAACATTGAGGTAAAATGCACCATGGTTTTCATGGTTACCCAAAAAACCATGAAAACCATGAATAACTATAAACCATGGTAAAACCATGGTTAGTTTTCATAGTAAAACCATGGTTAATTTTCGTAAGGGCATGGAAACAATTTCAGACTTAGTCTCTCAGGTTAGTCTTAAGGCCTCTGCATGCTCTTGCGACAAGGCTTTCGCAGATAGCTTTTCGCAGGCAGTTGTAATTTATCGTTGAGCGGGGAGTAATAGGCGTGCGCGATGTTATTCACCGCCACAACGCAAGGGGGCGTGAAATCGCTAGGAGTAGTTGGTGGGTGTGGTTAGTGGACTGTTTATCCTCCGGTTACTTATAATGACTAGAACTGGAGTCGTATAGATGTACGTACTTCCTCACTTCCTCGATCAACCACTCTTCGTGCTGCTCCATCTTCGCTCGTGTTTTTAAAAATGGCGGTCGTGAAAACAAACCAAACCGGGAAAGTAGGGAAGCGGAAGTGCGTGTACAGCGGATGTAGAGTGGACCAATCAGAGCCCTCTTGTCTGCGACGCTGTCTGCGAGGCTGTCTGCGGTGGTCACAATTTTTGGGAGGTGCGCGCAGAGCGTCTGCGAAGGGGGGGGGCTTTGCAGACGCCATCTGCGAGGACTGGGTTGTCAGCATAAATTGGACTTTAGGGGTAGGTTTTGTTTCCGGAGCAGAACTTGAAAACTATGAGTGGTACGGCCTTGAAAGTTGGTACATGTGTTGATTAAGTAATGTATATGTGCCTTTTGATACTAAGAAATGTGAGAAATTTTAATTTTTAGCTCATCTGGACCAAAGGTCCGGTGGGCTTATTATGCCATGGGCTGCTGAGGTCAGTGTAAAGAGGTAGGGTTGGTTTCCTGCATCAGAACTTGAAAAATGTGACAAATTATATCTTGAAACTTGGTATATAGTTGGTACATAGGGCGGGGGATATAGATGACTCTGTCTTCTTGTGTTAAGTTCTATGAATGCAAATTGGTATTTTGCATACCCCAAAATGCCATCCCAATAAAGTCATTGTATCTTACCAGGCCAATCCTTTGTAAAAGGTCTGGCTGTGTCACTGCTTGGAAAGAAAGTCAGTATTTTAATACGCCCCTGCAGTAGCTGAAGGTTACAGGTGTTCCTCATTGGCCATTCTAATAGTTCTCTGATAGGATTTGAACTAATCTTGAACAAAACAGAATCTCTCCAGATCATCCAGGGTCCTCAGCCCTCTCTTGTTCTCTCTCCTCTTCAGCTCAGCCCACAGGTTTTCAATAGGATTCAGGTCAGGGATCTGAGACGGCCAGGGCAGAAGCTTGACTCTGTGCTCAATGAACCACTTCTGTGTTGATTTGGACATATGTTTCAGATCATTGCTCCTTCTTGCTGGAAGATCCAATGATGACCCAGTTTTAGTTTCCTCTCAGAGGCAAACAGGTTTTGATTTAAAACGTCCTGGTATTTCAGGGAGTCCATGGTGCCATGCACCCTAACAAGGTTTCCAGGGCCTTTGGAGGAAAAACAGCCCCAAAACATCACAGGACTTCCACCAGTTGGGATCGGGTTCTTTTCATTCTAGCCATCTTTCTGTTTATACCAAACCCACCTTGAGTGTTTATTACCAGAAGGCTTCATGTTTATTACCTCAGACCAGAGAACACAGTTCCAGTCAAAGTTATAGTAGCGTTTCACAAATTTCAGGTGCTGACATTTGTGGTTAACTGACAGAAAAGGCTTTTTACTGGCACATCTTTCAAATAATCTGTTGGCATGGAGGTGGCATCTGATGATGGTTTTGGAGACTTGGAAACCCCAAGATTTTACTTTTTCTTGTAATTCACCAACAGTGATCCTTGGGGATTTTTTTTTTGCCTCTCTTACCCTCCTCCTCACTGTATATGGAGGCAAAATAAACTTGGGTCCTCTCCCAGATGAGTTTGTAACAGTTTCAGTTGGTGTCCACTTTCTTTTTTCATCTCATCTCATTATCTCTCGCCGCTTTATCCTGTTCTACAGGGTCGCAGGCAAGCTGGAGCCTATCCCAGCTGACTACGGGCGAAAGGCGGGGTACACCCTGGACAAGTCGCCAGGTCATCACAGGGCTGACACATAGACACAGACAACCATTCACACTCACATTCACACCTACGCTCAATTTAGAGTCACCAGTTAACCTAACCTGCATGTCTTTGGACTGTGGGGGAAACCGGAGCACCCGGAGGAAGCCCACGCGGACACGGGGAGAACATGCAAACTCCACACAGAAAGGCCCTCGCCGTCCACGGGGCTCGAACCCAGACCTTCTTGCTGTGAGGTGACAGCGCTAACCACTACACCACCGTGCCACCCCACTTTCTTTCTTTTTTAAAATTTTTATTATTATTGCCCTAACAGTAGAAATGGGCATTTTCAGGTGATTAGCAGTTTCTTTTTTTTAGTTTAGTTTAGTTTAGTTTAGTTTATTTGGCCATAAACGTACAATAAAAACGGTACAGGTATGGCAGGGATGACACAAAAAAGCATAAAAACTTGTTTCCATTGTGGTCCCTTAAATAGCTACACACACATGGAGGTGGCAATCCATAGGGAACAAATATGAGGGAATTTGGCCTCTGTGTCACCTCATATTTGTTCCCCAGTTAATCAGGAAGTCATGGATTACAGCTTTTATACCAATTCCCTGACTTACAGTATGAAGGTCAATACACTTCTCCCTCATTTGCTTTGTGTGTTCTCTTATCCTTCCCATATTGATGCTGAGGGAATTTGGCCTCTGTGTCACCTCATATTTGTTCCCCAGTTAATCAGGAAGTCATGGATTACAGCTTAAAAGTTCCGCCACACTCCAATCGACTCAAAAATACTGTACAATTTAAATGGGAAACATGCTTCAGGTTCATTGTGTTCACTATCATTTCCAGGGGTGCCAATAATAGTGGCGCATGGGGTTTTGTTGAAAATAGTTATCTCTTGATGAGGGATTCGCTTTTCTCTGAATGACGTTATTCCAAGTAAAGGCTGATTTTTCTCATTTTTATAGCGTGAGACGAAGCGACTTCACCAAAAGGTGGATTTGTTCTAACCCTTTTTACGAATCTTTACAAGTGGTACCAATAATTGTGGAGTGTATATATGTGCGTGTACGTGGAAAGCTACTGGCACGTTCATAGAGCCGCCTCACGCTAACACTGACAGCGGAAACCACCAGGCTTATTTTATAAGACTGCAGGGGTGGAAGCAGCCGCTGCGTCCTGTGTATTTTCCATGTCTCCTGCTTGCGCCAGTTGTGTGTGTGTGTGTGTGCATGTGTGTGTGGAGCCACAGCTGAAATAGAAGACAAACAAAGGCTCATTCACACACATTTTGCAAAGACAGGTCTCTGCTTTCCACAAAGGAGAAGAAGAAGAGGTTGGGGAGGAGTGGGGGCGTGGTCGAGTCAGTGGCCATTAGGGAAGAGATAATTAGCTCTTCCTGTTTGGATCTGTCACTTTGCTGTATTGTCATGAGATCCAATCTGTTAGTGGCCATGATGTATGTGTGTGTGTTTATCTGTTACGCTTGGCCAGCTGTTGATAATATCCAGCCTCAACATGGACTTGAGCAGAGTTTATCCTACTGTTGGCTTGATCCAAGAAAAGATGCATTTAATGAGACATGCTGTCTGACCTGATGAATTAATTCTGGGTTGTCCATAAATAAATAAATAAATAAAGTGGTATTACAGTATTGTCCCATCTCATCTCATTATCTGTAGCCGCTTTATCCTGTTCTACAGGGTCGCAGGCAAGCTGGAGCCTATCCCAGCTGACTACGGGCGAAAGGCGGGGTACACCCTGGACAAGTCGCCAGGTCATCACAGGGCTGACACATAGACACAGACAACCATTCACACTCACATTCACACCTACGGTCAATTTATGGCCCTTTTCCACTCCCCTTTTTCAGCTCACTTCAGCCCAACACAGCCCGCGTTTCGACGACCTTAGAGCAGCACGACTCAGCTCGCTTCAGCCCTGCTTAGCACCCAAAACTCGCATGGTTTTGGAGCAGGGCTGAAGCAAGCCAAACCGAGCCGAGTGGGGCTAGGGGCGTGAGGAGACACTCCCCTGTGCACTGATTGGTGAGGAGGCGTGTCCTCACATGCCCACACACGCCCCGCGAGCACGCTGGGATCTGTAAACACCGTAAACCCAGAAGAAGAAGAATTACGAATTACGAGAATTTCTGAAGCCTTATGCGCCTCGCCTCATCTATATGCTCTTGCCAGTATCTGTTGGCGTTGTCGGTGACAACAAGCCACAGCACCAAGACCAGCAACACTAACGACTCCATGTTTATTGTTTACTATCCGGGTTGTGAGACTACCGCTTAAAAGGTCACTGATGTCACTGTTTGCGCCGCCTAACGACATCACGTGACGTCCACCCACTTTCGCTAACTCCACCCAATGTGTCCACCCACTTCCAGCCAGCACGGTTCAGCGCGGTTGTAGTCGAAATGCAACTCCAACAGCCCCGCTCAGCTCGACTCAGCCCGACTCAGCACGGCATGGCTCAGCCCGACTCAGCCGCGTTGGTAGTGGAAAAGCGGCATTAGAGTCACCAGTTAACCTAACCTGCATGTCTTTGGACTGTGGGGGAAACCGGAGCACCTGGAGGAAACCCACGCGGACACGGGGAGAACATGCAAACTCCGCACAGAAAATTCTGTCACTAAACAAAAAGCTGATCACACCGAGGTGCTCGATGAGCGCCGATATTTATTAGTTTGGTCCTGCCTTTTCTTTCTTTCGTATACAGTATAACATAACGTCTTTTCTTCTCGCTTTCCGTTACTGTAGTCGGTCTTTCACGTTTCATTCGCGTCCTCCATTTTTCTCTCCTGTTTCATATTTGTATCCCACGATGCCTTGCTCGAACAGGGAAAGCCCACCACATCATGCATGACGTAGTAGTTTGAATTGGGTCATGGTGAAGCATGAAAAAAATAGCGGAGAATTTAGGCCCACGCGGTCCTACATTCATTAATTGTTCTTTTTTTTAATCTAATAAAATTGGAAGTCTGTGATTCGAATTCAGTAGCTCTCAGTCTGAAGGCAGTCTACCTTTAAAATGAGGCTTTAATAGCGTCATGAATGTGTCATGTGACACATATTTGGTGTCAACCTTGAAACCAAGGACAGCAAGCGAAGACAAGAAGAGGTGCTCCCAGAGACCTGATTATTGAGAACCTCATAGGGATGAATGTGTGTCTTAGTTGTAGCGAGAGCTTGATGTGTGTTATCTCAGTCTAGGCTTCTTGTCCACATTCGTCTGACAAGTTTCACCCTTGCTCTTTTTGTCGCTGTCTAAGTAGGGATGTGTAGCAATTAAGAGCTGCCATGTGCTGGGACGGGATCTATTTAAAGGGTAACCCTCATCAGCCCTGTCAGCTCTGATGGGACCCACATGAGTCGGCCGTGTCGGTGTCGATCCGGGCATTCGAGAAAGCGCAGGACAAAGTGTAAAGTGTTTTCTCATCTCATCTCATTATCTCTAGCCGCTTTATCCTGTTCTACAGGGTCGCAGGCAAGCTGGATCCTATCCCAGCTGACTACGGGCGAAAGGCGGGGTACACCCTGGACAAGTCGCCAGGTCATCACAGGGCTGACACATAGACACAGACAGCCATTCACACTCACATTCACACCTACGCTCAATTTAGAGTCACCAGTTAACCTAACCTGCATGTCTTTGGACTGTGGGGGAAACTGGAGCACCCGGAGGAAACCCACGTGGACAACATGCAAACTCCGCACAGAAAGGCCTTCGCCGGCCGCTGGGCTCGAACCCGGACCTTCTTGCTGTGAGGCGACAACGCTAACCACTACACCACCGTGCCACCGTAAAGTGTTTTTAAAGAAGCCAATCAAACCCTGCTTTGATATGTGCAGGAGATTATTGAGTCCCTTTTTTTCTTTTTGGAGAGCTTTTTCTTCTCCACTTCAAAGAAAAGGTCGGACTCCGTCGGACGTTTGATGGGACAAGCCAGTTTAAAGCAGCTCTGATCCGGGTTACTCTTTTGCAGCACTTCAGTCGATATGATCATTCTGCTCAGGACGGCTGAGTTTATTCGTCTGAACGTCGACTGATCTCTCTTGCATGTTCAACCCCATGTCAGTTTTGCCCTGCCTTTTCCTCTCTCCTGTTCAGATCTACCCGCTGAACAAATGCAAGTCATTTCCTTAGATCACATCCCTAGTCTACGTAAAACAACAGCGAATGGCCGAGCCAGGCACTTTGCTGAAGAACCGACTCTTCCATCTATCCCTGAATCGGCCTGTCTAAATGATGCATGCAACAATTAAGACAGGAATTCGGAGCAGCCTTTATGTCGTGTGTGTGTGTGCGTGAATATGCATGCACTGGTCTGAGGGAACATTCCTAACCAGCGTGTTAGTGAAAGAATGCATCCAGTATGTGAGACAGTTATGCCACTTTGATATTATAACCCATCGACCCTGTCTATTTTTTGCTGTCTTCATGGCAGGCTGAAAGGTCGTATAAGGTGAAGTCCTCCCGCAGGGACGAGAGTAATCGACTCCCTCTAATTTAAAAAGCAGAAGGGAGGAGGGAGGGTAAAGAAGGGGAATGAAGGAAGGAAAGAAGGGGTGAGGTTAAGACTTTGTGCCAACGCGGTTCAGGCACGGTGCCAAATGCCTCAGGCTTGAAGTCTGAACTTTAAGTACAGTCTTTTCAATACGTAGCTTGACAGAGAGGCAAGAAAATCACTCACGTGCTCATTTGAGAGCAGAAATTAAAATCGTCTAGCTTTCAGAGATAAGTATGGAAATGTGTGTGGTGTCTCACAGTCGCTAGGTGTGTATATATGTCTGTGGTTTATTTAGTAGCTTAAACTTTCCAAAAAAATCATGTTCCTGCTTTGAGATGAAGGAAATGGCCGTTCTAAATGAAGCACTCCCCTCAGGAATGCTAATCATGCTAATAAAGGATTTCCCCAGTCCTTACTAACAATAATAACGGGTTGTAATGACATGATGCATTACATTAAGCTGTTTCCATCACCGAGCGCTCATGTAAACCTTCTCTCAGTCCAAACAAGACTGGATCTTTAGATAGCGCCTCAATTTTCCTGTCAGCGTGAAAGCCATGTAGCTCATAGTAAGCTAATTTGGGCTGTACAGTAATTTTCACTGCTACTGGAAACCTTTTGCTAAGCTAAATTTGTTAGCCGGGGAAATATTTTTGTATAAAAACTGCCTATTGTTTATTTTCGCTGCCCACCATGCTGACTCATACTGACCCTTTCCAGTTAATTTTATTGATCTTGCCTTTAGTTCAGCTTTAAATCCCAACACAAAAGATTTACTGTCCAACTCAATGTTCAGTCCGAAACCATGGTATGGATTTTTAAACTTAATTCATGGCACAATGCACCGCTATAGTGTGAGCTACTCATTCCAAACCCAACCACCTGTCGCACTACACACATTGGCCAAGGAGCAATCTGGTTAATGGTAGAACGTTTTTACTAGGTGGATGACTTGGTGACTTTTTGTCAATGCTTCAAATACAATGATAAGATTTTAGCCTGTGCTAATGTGCTAACTAGCTGTCTACATCTGTTCAACTATTTGCGTTAACGCAAAATCTAATCAACCAATCACATGGCAGTAAATCAATGCATTTAGGCATGTAGACATGGTCAAGACGACCTGCTGAACTTCAAACCAAGCATCAGAGTGGCGAAGAAAAGTGATTTAAGTGACTTTGAACATGCCATGGTTGTTGGTATCAGACAGGCTAGTCTGAGTGTTTCGGAAACTGCTGATCTGCTGTGATTTTCATGCACAACCATCTCTAGGGTTTCCGGAGGATGGTCCAAAAAAGAGATAATATCCAGGAAATGACAGTTCTCTGGGTGAAAATACCTTGTTAATGCCAGAGGTCAGAGGAGAATGGCCAGACTCATTTGAGATGATAGAAAGGTAACAGTAACTCAAATGAATGAATGAATGAATGAACCCTTTATTATCACTGTACCAGTGAAATTGACCATCAACCTGTCCTTACATACATACATACACATAATTGACAGAGGGGGAGTAGACAGGACAGGAAGACAGGGAAAAAAGAAAATTACAGAGTAACAAAAGGAAAGGAGAGGAAAAAAAAAAGCAACCCCCACCCTATGCTCCTGTGCACATTTGGTGGTGGTGTAATGGTGTGGGGGATATTTCCTTAGCCACTTCAGGCCCCTTAGTACCAAATGAGCATCATTTAAACACCACACCCTTTCTGAGTATCGTTCCTGACCGTGTCCATCTCTTTATGACCACAGTGTACCCATCTTCTGATGACTCATTCCAGCAGGATAACATGCCATGTCAGAAAGCTCAAATCATCTCAAAATGGTTTCTTGAACATAACGATGAGCTCACTGTACTCAAATATGTCTGTGAAGGTTCTCAGTCATCCAGGACATCGTAAACCGTAGGTGCTAAAGAAGGCAACTGGACTTGCTTGGGCGGCACGGTGGTGTAGTGGTTAGCACTGTCACCTCACAGCAAGAAGGTTCTGGGTTCGAGCCCAGCGGCTGATGGGGGGCTTTCTGTGTGGAGTTTGCATGTTCTCCCCGTGGCTGCATGGGTTTCCTCCGGGTGCTCTGGTTTCCCCCACAGTCCAAAGACATGCAGGTTAGGCTAACTGGTGGCTCTAAATTGGCTGTAGGTGTGAATGTGAGTGTGAATGGTTGTTTGTCTCTATGTGTCAGCCCTGCGATGATCTGGTGACTTGTCCAGGGTGTACCCCGCCTCTCGCCCATAGTCAGCTGGGATAGGATCCAGCTTGCCCGCGACCCTGCACAGGATAAGTGGTTATGGATGGATGGACTTGCTTGAAATCCTTCAAGCAAGTCCAGTTGCCTTCTTTAGCACCTACAATTCACTGTACTCAAATGGCCTCCACAGTCACCAGATCTCAATCCAAAAAGAGAGCACCTTTGGGATGTGCTGGAATGGGAGAGTCGCATCATGGATGTGCAGCGGACAAATCTGCAGCAACTGCGTGATGCTATGGTGTCGACATGGACCAATATCTCGGATGAATGTTTCCAGCACTTTCTTGAATCTGTGCCATGAAGAATTAAGGCAGTTCTGAAGGCAAAGGGGGTCCAAGAAGATACTATCAAGGTGTATGTAATAAAGTGGCCAGTGGGTGTATATGTTAGTACATTACATTAAGTACCACTTTTTTTTTTTGCCTAGACTTTTTTTAGAATAGGTTTTTGGCAACCAAACTCATGAGACTGTGCAGCATGGGGTGACACTGTGATGTAGTGGTTAGCACTGTCGCCTCACAGCAAGGAGGTTCTGGGTTCGAGCTCAGCGGCCGACAGGGGCCTTTCTGTGTGGAGTTTGTATGTTCTCCCCGTGTCTGCATGGGTTTCCTCCAGGTGCTCTGGTTTCCCCAACAGTCCAAAGGCATGCAGTTAGGTTAACATGGGGCAGCCATGGCCTGAGGTTGGGCTGAAGTGCCCTTGAGCAAGGGCACCTAACCCACACCTGCTCCCTGGGCGCTGTAGCATAGCTGCCCACTGCTCTGGGTATGTGTGTGTGCTCATTGTTCACTTGTCTATGAAGATTCTCAGTCATCCAGGTCATAGTAAACTGTGGGTGGTACAGTAAAAGAGAGCAACTGGACTTGCTTGAAGATTCTTGAAGACGTTTCACCTCTCATCCGAAAGGCTTCTTCAAGAAGCCTTTCGGATGAGACGTGAAACGTCTTCAAGAATCTTCAAGCAAGTCCAGTTCAACGTGGTGAAGAGGTGAAACGTCTTCAAGAATCTTCAAGCAAGTCCAGTTCAAGAAGCCTTTCGGATGAGAGGTGAAACGTCTTCAAGAATCTTCAAGCAAGTCCAGTTGCTCTCTCCTACCACCCACAGTTCATTGCTCACTTGTGTGTGCATATGTGTGTGTTCACTGCTTCAGATGGGTTAAATGCAGAGGTTCTTCCTCTTCTTATCATTCTTATTCTTCACACTTGTGGGGAAGTATCCATACTGTGTATCATGCTTAAACGCTGTTGGGAAGCAATTGGAATGATAGGCCCGATGACAAAAAAAGAGCATCTTGCACAGAAAAAGAGAGAAATTCAGTTAGCAAGAGAGGCCAGAGTGAGTGATAGCTCTAATCCATTTTTATTGTTATGGTGTCTGTTGGAACAGCGTTCGTGGTCATTGCTATCGCTCAGCAGAGCTTAACTCGATTATCCCACAATTCTATCATCAGGAAGAGCAAAGTCATTTCCGGGTGCACATTGGGTTTGGTTGAAATATAGCATCATTTTTGCCACAGGAAACGTTTCTCACGGCAGAGCTGTAATGGAAGACATGAGCTGCTCGTCATGTGGTTTGAAGCCAAAGTAACTGTAAAACTGTGATTTCTGGTCCCTGAGCAGATGCGGATCTTTAACTGAACTGAATCATGATGTGTCATGATTATAAATTTAAAAAATGAGTCACGTAGTAGAAAAAGATTATAAATGGACAGGGTGAGGACTGGGTTTAGAGGGTAGCTTTTAGTATTGATTTTCCTCATATGCATATGTTCAAATCCATTAACGGTTACGCTCACATTTTAGCATGCACAACTTTGTCACCATGGTGTTATTTATTCATCGCAATTAGGAATTATGAAGGAAAGGTCAAGCGTAGGGTAAGCGGTTGTATCAATTATAAGATGAATTTGAAATTCTAGAGTCTCTTGATACAATTTCTTTCAATGATACAAATCAATTATATAGATTTCTATCGATTTAGCCATGGCAAAGTGAGAAATTCAGATTAAATTAAAATAAACAAAGGATGTAGTCATAGGAGAAGCTACGTACAAGTCCGTGCTAACACTCACCTTAACCTTTGTAAGATTTGTATATCGATTGTGTATATTATGGGTGGCACGGTGGTGTAGTGGTTAGCACTGTCGCCTCACAGCAAGAAGGTTCTGGGTTTGAGCCCAGCGGCCGGCGAGGGCCTTTCTGTGTGGGGTTTGCATGTTTTCCCCATGTCCGTGTGGGTTTCCTCCAGGTGCTCTGGTTTCCCCCACAGTCCAAAGACATGCAAGTTAGGCTAATTCATCTCATCTCATCTCATTATCTCTAGCTGCTTTATCCTGTTCTACAGGGTCGCAGGCAAGCTGGAGCCTATCCCAGCTGACTACGGGTGAAAGGCGGGGTACACCCTGGACAAGTCACCAGGTCATCACAGGGCTGACACATAGACACAGACAACCATTAACACTCACATTCACACCTACGGTCAATTTAGAGTCACCAGTTAACCTAACCTGCATGTCTTTGGACTGTGGGGGAAACCGGACCACCCGGAGGAAACCCACGCGGACATGGGGAGAACATGCAAACTCCACACAGAAAGGCCCTCGTCGGCCACGGGGCTCGAACCCGGACCTTCTTGCTGTGAGGCGACAGCGCTAACCACTACACCACCGTGCCGAGGTTAGGCTAATTAGTGGCTCTAAATTGACTGTAGGTGTGAATGGTTGTTTGTGTTTGTGTCAGCCCTGTGATGACCTGGTGACTTGTCCAGGGTGTACCCCGCCTTTCGCCCGTAGTCAGCTGGGATAGGCTCCAGCTTGCCTGCGACCCTGTAGAACAGGATAAAGCGGCTACAGATAATGAGATGAGAGATGAGATGGGGAGATATTCTTATTCTAGCCACATTCACTGCATATGAGCAATTGTGTGCTCTGATTAGCTCCTCTAATCCTAGGCTATCAGCTCATCTATCATGAGTAGAGAAAAACGAAATGGTGGAGCATGTTGCTGAACCAACTGAGGAAGAAATAAAAACTCTACTCGAAAACAAAACTCTAAAAAATACCAAAAAAAGTAACAAAATATGGAATGAAAG